>NC_134730.1:19771990-19931990 GCF_049634645.1 Pelodiscus sinensis
TTATCTGATTTTATCACATAAAGGGCGTGCTTTTTCTGATGGCTCTATATAACCGGATTTATGCACTTAACTATACATAAGTGAGTAATTGTAGTGTGGCCCTGTAGTAAATAGGGAAATAAGTGCAGTCACACAACATTTTCCTCGTGATTTTTACCTCCTTTAGCAAAGAAAGGTGGGGAGATAGAAAACAAAAACCAAGGGGAATATTTAGTTTGTGGAGGGGACAGATTCTTTCTCGCCCCTTCCTGTGAGACATCCAGTATCCCTGGATTTGGGGAGACTACAGCTCTGATCCGGTCCCTGCGTTCAAATCAATTTGAACTCCTCTTGAGTTATTTCAACTCATTCATCTTCGTTTTGGCGCGTCTGAAGTTTTTAATCCGAGGAAACCTCCCAGAGGTCATGCTGCGGGGCAGCGCAGGGGAGCGAGCGAGCGGGTGGAGGGGACAGGGGGTGGCGGTGTGGGGGGTGGAGGCAGTGGCGACGAAGAGCATCTGATGGAGCTGGTGCCGAGAAGAGGGCATTTGGCACGAGGATGGAGGGAGGCAGCTGCCGGGGAAAATCTGGGGCTGGAGGAGTTGGGGGACCCTATTGGGCTGGGCTGGGATCGGCAGAGGGGCGCTGCAGTAGGGCAGAGCAGGACCGCTCTGAGGGGACACCCCGCGGGGCGGCTACTGGCTGATTGACAGGGTAGGCACGAGACACCGCAGGGATCGCTGGCGAGGCGTCGGTAGGCTTCAGGCAGCCAACGCTTACCCAGCATGCTCCGCGGTTCGCAGAGCAAGGGGGAGCGAGCGGCCCTTTCCCGCGAATTCAGTTCAAAGGAGGGGGAGGGGGAAAGCGCCGAGCGGCGAAGCGCACCGACCAACCAAACTCTTCCAGAACCATCTCTGCGTCACGCAGAGGCGGGACCACCGCCGGCCAATCAGGCCGTGCGGCGCCATCCTCGGAGCCAATGGGCATGTGGGGGAGGCGGGCGCGGTGTTGGCGTCGGGTTCGGCTGGTCGGTGGTAGAGCTGAGGAGAACGGAGCGGAGGAGACTTAGAGGAGTTGGAGCTCGGTGCTTCCCCTCCCCCCTCCTGTCCCCGCCCGCCCTAGCCGCCTCCCTCCCTCCTCGCTCGGTCTCTGGCCCGCCGGGGCCCGCTCCGGAGTGAGGCCCATGGCTCCTCAAAAGCACGGTGGAGGCGCAGGGCCCAGCTCGGGCTCTACTGGCGGCGCCGCCGGAGCAGGCGGTGGAGGCGGCGGCGGCGGCGGGGGCTTTGGAGGCTCCGCGGCTGCGGCAGCTCCGGGCGGTAAATCCGGTGGCGTTGCAGGAGGTGGCGGAGGAGGAGGAGGAAGCGGTTACTCGGGAGGCTCCTCGGCCTCCTCGGCGGCGGCTGCGGCGGCTGCAGCGTTGCCCCCCGTGAAGAAGCCGAAGATGGAGCAGATCCAGGCCGACCACGAGCTCTTCCTGCAGGCCTTCGAGAGTGAGTACCGGGAGCGGCCGTAGGCAGGGAGCGGAAGGGTTTCGGGGAAGAGGAGGCTCCGGGGATGCGCAGGGTTGATATCGGGGTGCATGATGGCGGGTAAAGGGAGATATGGGGGGGAGGAAACAAGATCCTACCGTGTGGGGGGACGTGAACCCTGGGCCGGACTTCCCGGAGGGAGAAGATCCGGGGGCTGGAGAGGTTCGTAGCACGGAACGGAAGTGGGGATGGGGGTGGCAGGGATGCGGGTCAGCCCGATGTGGCAGGAGCCTTCTTCAGGTTCGGGGCCGCTTTCGGGTGCACGGTGCATAAGATATCCGTCCTCTGCTCAAGCGCCTTCTAGGCTGTGAATTTAGCCTTTTGGAAATGTATTAAATGGGAAGACTTCAAAGGTGATTTATTTTTTCTCTTTCCCATCCCGAGGACGCTTCTTGGGCGGGAGAGGGGGGGTATTTGTGCCCCTTCGATTTATGCTCCATCTCTTTTGCTAATATTTGCGTCTTAGGCTGTTGAGAGCATTGTGATCCTATGGAGACTATATTTTGCTCCTATGTGTGAAAGAGAATTAGATTGAGGGTTTTTAATTTGAAATTGAAGTGGTCCCCCCCCCCCCCCAGGGGGATTCCAGATAGGCAGAGAGTTCCTTTGGATACAGGATAGAGTTACTCACAGAAGCTTGGTCAAAATATCCAGTGCAATTATTAACTTTTACATTGTACTCTAGTATGCCAAGCTCTGCTGTGTACACTGTTTGAAGGAAAAATTAAAATACTAAATAGAGAGATTGTTTTGAGGTGAGCTTGTCACCATTGCAGTTACTTGTAATAATAGTTTAGTTTTTGTGTGTGGAGTCTTGAGGGGGTGACTGCAAATTCTCTACAACTGTTAATTAACCCCATTAATGCAGATGAAAGGATGGTGAATACTGTATTAAGTCAAGTGATGTAGGGAGGATTAAGTGACTTGCTCATGATCACAAGTAATCAGTGGAAGAGCTGAGAATATAACCCAGAATGGTTGCTCCCAGTTCCTGCTCTAACTACTTGAGAAGATGGCTTTAGATTTGGGTATGTAATGAGTAGAAATAAATAATAGTGTATGAAGTTTACTTTAGTGTCTTATTGTGAATTCAGTTTTATAGTGCTAATTCGAGAAGAATACATAAATCCTAATAATTTTATTTAATGTATAACCTAGCAGTGGTGAATATCAGGAACACTTGTGTGGATTTTGTCTGTTTTAAGGATAACTTATTTTGGCTTTTACTTGACAGTATTATAGATTGTAGAATATGTGGTTTAATAGGTATTCTTGGAAAGGTGTCTAAAATAGTTACATTGTGTGTTTCTTCACTCACTCATTTCATGAGCGAGTCAGAGTTTAAATTCATAAAGTCATGATCTGTTTTTAAATGTAGCACTACATTTTTGAGAGTGCTTGTTTTTTCACGTCTTTCTATATGGGTAGTTATGTTTTACTTTTGTTTTGCTGAGGTGTTAAAGATTATCCTACATGAATGGTGATGACAAAATATTTGTTCTACTGTATGTCCTTCCCTTGATCTTTTGCCTTCTATTCTGTTTTTTAACTTGGTTTGAAGCATAGTAAAACCTTTATTATGACCAGATTTTATTATGTGAATTTTTTCAGTTAGGATATACAGAATTCAGGATGGAGCTCACTAAAGGCTTTGTTGAATTGATGATTTCTAAAATACTTGCATAAACTGAATTACATTTGTGAAAATAAATGAAGAGAATGCTTTTTGTAGAGCTTAGCCTTGTTCATTTGCAATTTTCATAATTAAACGACAATATAACTTCCAGTCACTAGAACAAATTGTGTTCCAGGAGTATAAAAATCTAAAATATAAAAAACCAAACCTTATTTTAATATATTGAAATGGCTAGCTCCTCTACTTCTAAAAATCTTGTGGGGGACAGAGTGGGACACGAGTTAGAGCAAACTGAATTCCTTTATATTTTCTCCATTTGTGTTAAATTAGTGAATATTCTTATTTCAGTTTAAGTGGATTATTTCTAGTTAGCTAAAATCAATTCTTAATTGACTCACACAAAACAAACTCTGTTTTCAGTTTAGGTTAACTTGGAACTGGTTTAATTTTGTTGGTTTAAAATGACACCTGTATACTGTAGTCACCATGTAGACAAGACTTAGTCTTTATATTGGTGATTACCAAACATTATATCTAAAAGAAGATAGTATTCGGTGTGATTATGGAGTATTATACCCATTGTCATCAACCAGTACTAAGTTATGGTAAAACTGACTTGCTGTTGAAGCAGATGTTAATTAGCTAAAGTTAACATTTTTCCCATTCTGTGGACATGAGCTTTTTGACATTTCTGTCCTGGTCTAAAGCCATTTTATATCTGGCATTTTATATGTACAATGAGTTTCAGAGGTAATTGATTACCACTCTACATTAATACTTTTTTTGACATATAATTATTGACAAAGGATGTGTGTGCGCTTTATTGCAAAGAAAAAACCTGAATTTGTCTGATACATTAATAGCAGACTAAGCTATATATCAGATGCACAGATTTTTGGGGGGTGGAGGTGAACAGACAATTTGCTTATGGTTAAAGAATACTTCGGATTTACTTTCTTAGCTGTTTTCTTCCTCTGCTCACCTTCTGAAGGAGCTAAGGTAGCACAGGGACTAGATCTTTTGATGAAAAATCAAAAGATAATTCAGAGTTTGCTGAAGTTTTCATGGTTGTGATGTATGCTGTAAGATGTGGGTCATACTACAGATAACAGTAGCTGTTAATCTGAATTTAAATTTGAAACTATTTAAGATGCTGTTAATCTGAATTGATTTATACATCATAGTTGTCACTTAGGTACTATTAAGCTAAATAGTTTTTAAAAATGTATAAGTGAAACATTTAGGATTGTCTGTAAATTTTCAGTATTTGCATGTGAGCTTAGGTTTTGGTGGGGTTTTTTGGGGGAGGGGAGAATCAGATACAGTGAATAATGTGTATTTCTTTCCTGTAGAACCAACACAGATATATAGATTTCTACGTACCCGGAATCTCATAGCAGTGAGTAATTGTTGATTTTAGTCTCTTTCTTTATTTTGAATTTGCAGGAATTTCCAACTTGTGCATTTTAATTATTTTTTCAATTTCTTTGCAGCCAATATTTTTGCACAGAACTCTCACATATATGTCCCACAGAAACTCCCGAACAAATATCAGAAGGTAATTTTATTCTATTTGAAAATTATTCTTAATAGGCTAATGTTAACTGATTAAAGAGCAAAAGAGAAATGGAGCAGCTGGACAGAATGTATTGGTCTTTTCAGATGCAATGTGAGGCATGAGTTATTTTTTAAGTTAAAGATTCACGCATCAACTCAGTTTTAAAATCCAGGTTTCAGGAAAAAAGTGCATGTTTATAAATGAGTTGTATTTATAACTCATTCTGCCAACAATCAGCACATGCTTAACTTTACGTATGGGAATATTTTCATTGTTTTCCTTAGAAATACTTAAATATGAAAGCTAGACATATGAGTCAGTCTAAATTCTCGATACATTTCTGTTAAACAAGAGGGAGATGGATGAAGGCCCAATTTTCAAGGTATAGACCCAATTATGCTTTATTACATGAATCTAATAAATTCTGACTAGAAAGACGATACATATTTTTTTAAAGAATATTGCCAGGTTAGCATAGCTGAACATGTTGGGAAGTCTGCTTAAGCTACTTTTGTAGGAAACTATATCTGCATTATTTTTCTGTAATTGTTTTGAAAGCTGTTTTGTGCAATAGTCAGTTGAAATTAGTGCTCTAGCTTTAGATAAAAAAAATTCTTAAAGTGTCTAAAGCCATATCTTTTCTTTAAAATTGTTGCATATGATTCAGTACTAGGGTTCTGGTTTTATCATATGGTAAACCAATAGTGCCTTTTAACGAAGGATATTTGCAGTTCTCTGAAGGCTGAAGTGCTTAGATTGCTCTGGATGAAAGACACAGCATTATAAATTTTTAGCTTATAATTTCAAATTCTTTTAGTGATTTCCTTAGTCAGACAGCAGGTCATTATTCTATGGCTAGTTAGCAGCCAACATTTATACTGCTTAATGCATTAAGATATTTTAACCAAGTGTATATGTCTTGAGAAAAGCATGGAATGAAACACTTGTAATGATGGGTGTTTTAAGGAATATAAAACATGGTTTTGTAGTAGGGATGTAAAATCCCAATTAATCAGTTAATGAACCAAGTGGGATCCCTGGTGGGAGACTGCTCCAGCCTGTGGAGCTCCCAGTCCCAGATATGCGAGGTGGGTTGCTAGCTCCTGGAGAACAAGTTAACTGTTACCCAGTGATGCTTACCGGGTAAGAGTGATGTTTCCTGGTTACTCATTCACATCCCTATTCTGTAGGCAGTAAATAAATCAAATATAAGCCTGTTCTCATTGATCCAAGAAAAATATAATTTACATGTTAGTTCTGAGTAGGTGGTGTTCTGCATTCTCCTTTTGATTTAGTGAAGAACCAGTATTTAGTGTAATTTCTTACTCTATAGCTTGTATAGTTCCTTTCCACTTATTGCCAGTGAACAGAAAAGAGTTTAAAAAAATCTACACCTACAACCCATAATTCTTTCCTAAAATCAAAGTTACTCTCCTAATAAGGGGTGAAGTGGAAGCATGTTGTAGTTGCTGGTTTTTTCTATTCTCAGACTGTTACTGCAGTGGGTTGGATAATTTATCTTGACATTCCCTGTTAATTGTTCTGAACTTGGGTAAAGCCTGACTTCAAGAAATAATGTTTACTGTTTATTCAGGCTGCTTTGGTGTTAAGAGATCCAGATCTTAGGTTCATACTGCTATTCTCCTTTTCCCACAAGTTTTCCAATGGCATTTAGGCAATCGGTCCTATACCAAAGACTACCATGTCTCAGCCTAAATCATATTGATATCTTCTAGATATACCAAGCAAACTGTACTTCATATGCAAGAAGAGATTTGCATTGTGAAAACTATCATGTGTCTTCATTCTGGGTAGTTAAAATGTCTCCCCTCTATTACCTGAAACTTGTTTTTTTTTTTTTTTTTATGCCTCTTGTTTGTTGCCAAGCAACTACAAGTGGTGTTTTGCATGTACATTAAGCATTATTTGCTGCTGTTTCATAATACGAAAATTCATTCCTCAGCTGTATAAGTTATGCCCAGATTCTGTATATGAAACAAATACCTCTTTATTAACTGTAATTTAAGGGTAAAGTATACCACCCTTTCAAATCTAGTTTTAAAGCTCTTGTTTCCCTATGTAGTGAATAGGTTAGAGACCATTTCATTTATGATAAAAAGTTCAGGTTTTTTAAAAGTAATCTGCTCCATTGAAATTTAATCTGTAATTAGATGTAGGAAAGATGGAGGAGCAAAGCTGTTTAATACTGTGTATTTTATAAAGAAAACAAATGTAATCCAACTAGTAAAATAGATTTAAACTATTTCTGAATGTTCAAGGGAAATTTCCCCCCAACTAAACTGCTAAAGATGGCTATCACAAATATGTTTTCACCTAAACCTTGCTGATAGGTCTAATAAAAGACCCATCTAAACAAATTTTTGCCAGCATTGCAATGCCTGTCAGGAGTGTGACTTCTGCCCCTCCTTTCTTGACCAAAGTAACTATGCTAGCAAAAGCCCTAGTGTACATGCACTTTGTAGCTGCAAAAAAGTTCTTTTGCCAGTATAACTTACTCCATTCAGAGAAATGGTTTAAAAGAACTCTTGCTGGTATAAACTGCATCTCCAGCAAGGGGGGGGATTGCTGGTGTACCTCTGCCACTACATGTGTACCAGCAAACCTGTAGGCGAGACCCTAATTGCCACTATTTATTCAACATGAATCTGTACAATCAATTAAGCTCTTAGTGCTTTATGTACTACCTCCTCAGACACTGTAATTGCAGGGAGCAAGAAGGTTGAAAGGAATTTTTTTAAGAATGGGGGAGTGGAAAATCTCATTGACTGAGGTTTCTGTGTGGGGAATTTGTATACACAGCTTGAGCATGATGAAAATTTTAGTGAATTCATTAGTTCTTGGCTAATAGAACTTATGGAAAAACTAGCTCATGGCCTATTTCTTCTCGCTATTATAAATAAACAATTGCTAAGCATTGTGATATTTACCTATCCATTGCGCTGGATATACAGTGATATATAATTAATATAAAGCAACATCTGCAACGGCATATATTTACGTACCACAGTAATAGCCATCTTCGTTCTTAATATCCCTGGTCTCTCAAATCTCAAAAATGCCAGACAAATAGTAACTAAATTACTTAGGTCATTCAGGAGGGGAGAAATGTGTCAAATGAAGTTTTCAGTAAAGCTTCACTTGGATTTAATTAAGGATCAATCAATATTGTGTTTTATTTTGTTAAATCTTTTGAAATGTAACATTTTCATCCTAGTTTTATTACATAGTGTCAGATTTTTATTCTGTTTGTAATCCAGCAAAAATTAGTTTTTGGGGTGTGTGTTTGTTCACTTGGACAGCAGGTTAGAGAGTAAGCATGAATCTTTCTAGTTTTCAAACTTTTTTAAATTTCATGTGGAGTGTTTAAATTTCTTAGAAATTACCAAGAAAGTCATACTGCTGTTTTAATTTATAATTGGTCTTTAACTGAACATATATTGTGTGTGTTTGTGATCTATTTAGTGCAGAACGGGTGACCAAGTTGATAAAATAAGTGGACTAAGTCAGTTTTGTTTCATAATCTTTGTGAAAATGTTAACATAAAAGAAGTTGGGGAAAACTTGTGGTTTAATATTAAGACCTACTGTTCGATTTTTATTGTCTTTTAAATGTGTGTTGTGGCATTTCAAAGCGCACAGAATCCGCAGCCGATCCTGGGTTCCATGCCGGCGTTTTTGCTTTGAAACGTACATCTTGTACACTTCATAGGAGGAATGTGGAAGTGCCTATTGACTAGTCGAGTAGTTGATGGAAATTCCATTGACTACTTGACTAGTAAAATAATCAATATTTAACATCCGTAGCTCAATATAGGCATGAGGTATCTTGTTCAACTAAAAGCTATGTTTGGATTTGAAAGTCTACACATAAAGGCATTCTCTGTCCAGTCGTTTCGCTTATTTAGTATCTCACTTATGGCAAGGTAAATCAGAGTGCCCAATTAACTACCTTGGTCTTTTTTAATATACTTCTCATGTTGTATCTTTGTTCTATTCTTCTCTTTCCTTTTATGGAAGTCTTGCATGACTCTAATAATTTGCCTAGCTCTGGATCACTTCTGTTTTTTGCAGGGGCTCTTGTACATTTCAAAGGAGGAATGCGGAAGTGCCTATCGACTAGTCAAGTAGTGGATGGAAATTCTATCGACTAGTCAATTAACTGCAATTTGCATCCTTAGTTGAAAGGGCTCACGCGTCTCCGGCTCCCAGGCAATGTGTTAGTGGCGTCGGAGCTGCAAACACTTTTAACTGTTCTTATTAAAAGGGCAGCCACCTAACCAGCGCAAGGCCTTTAAAAAGAAGCAATTGAAAGGGCTCACAAGCTTGGCCCCACTCTAACCCATTGCCTGGGAGCCAGGGAAACGAGAGCCCTTTCAGCTTCTTTTATTTAAAGGGTTCACGCTTTCCCCATAGCTGGCAGGCAACAGCCCCAGGGAAGGCAAGCTCATTACATAGAAGCAGTTGAAAGGGCTCCTGTGTCCCCGACTCCCAGGCCGTGGGCTAGCAGCAAGGCCAGGAGCAATGGGCCCTTTAAATAGGAATTGAAAGGTTAGCTGGAGATAAGAGCTGTGATGCCTGGTAGCTGCGGGGTATGGGGAGGCAGCAAACCCTTTCAACTCCTACTATTTAAAGGCCCCACCCCTTCCGTTTGAGGCCCCGCCCCTTCTGGGGTGACGGGCAAATACTTCAAACATTTTTGAAGTGGCCCCTGCTCAAAAATGATTGCCCACCCTGGTCTAGCTGAGGAATAGCCCTCATTCAACAATTGGTATTGGCTGTATTAGCATAGACAAGGGCATTGCCAAGGTTTTCACTTAAACTAATTTGCTTTTATCCCAATTACAAGTAATGGTAAATCTTGTTTGTGTTTTGTTTGGTGTTTTAATGTTAACCCCACATGCCCGTGTGCACATTTGAGTTAGTAATGGTGCTACTTCACTTCCAGTGTGTGTAACTGCTGAAGGTTTTTTCAATGGTTATACAATTACCCGCTCTTTTTAACATCCCTATTAGTAACTTTAATTTTTATTACTGCTTTACATGGTATTTCAGATTATCCCTTGGACCATAGTTCATTTCATTTATTAGGAGTTAAGGTATGCTTGTAAAGCCAGGTATACACTAGAGATGTTAGCGTGTAGTCAGTTACATGATGAATCGATAAACTTGGGTTTATCAATTAATCACATCCACTATTCTCTCCCCCTCCCCCCCCCCCCCACTGCCTCTGTTCCATCCTCCCTCCCCTACTGTTGCCTCAGTGCCAGGATGGGGGTGAGTGGGTGTGGAGGTGGCTCCACAGAGAGGACTTTTAATATGGCCCCTTGCGTGTCTCCTCTGCTGCCCCCATGTCTCCCCCAGAGGTGGTGGGGGAGGCAGATTAGGCAGGAGCCAGCCCTGGAGGGAGCTGGCCTAACTACTTTTAACAGGGGTGGGCTGCTCCGGCTGGGCTGCTGGTTGACCGTTCATATACCTAATCCTTACCAGATCCACTATAAAATGAGCCCCAGATGGTCGATCTCCGGAGCGTCGATCTCAAATAAGTATAGGTAGGGCCTAAGTAAGGCATGTGCCAAATCTGATTATTTTTATTCTCTTCCCTTTTAGTTTTGTATGTGTGATTTTTTTTTTTTAAACTCTTTTTAATACCTTCTCTTCCCCCAAATCTAATGTAGCAGTGCTAGTTTTGGTAATCCCTCATCTGAGAATGTGGTCATTATTTAGTAAGTGCAGTTGAACCACTATTGAAAATAGTTCCCTTTGTTACCACAAGCCTTAGTTTGACTGGATTATCTCCTGTTTCGTGTTCTAGAATTAATTATACCAGAAAAGTGGTAGTTTTCTTTTTTATCCACTGTCACCAGCACGAAATGCAGTTTGTATGTCGAGAGTTGCTTGACCAATATTATGACTTTGTGGGTTTGATAAGTAAAATATGAATCTCTTTTTAGCTAAAAAATTACTCAAGCTTAACAAACTGCAGTGGCTCATGCTTTGATTTTGTACAACAAACTGGAGCTTCATATAAGGTTTTAAATAGCTTTATTTTTGGCAACATTGTAAACATATGAAAATGTCAATGTAGAGCTCCTTAATAAATTAATTGAATTGGAGCTAAATTTGTAAATGTTTCAGAAAGGCAACTGGAGAAAAAGTATGAGATGAAAAATTTGGAGTAGGATACACTACTATGCTAACGCTAATAAAATGGTTATATTGAGAATATTGCATTAAACTATATTTGCAAGTTATAAAAAAAAATATGGATGTCAGGGAAGACCTCTTGTACATTTGTCCATTTCATAAATACTACATTTGACCCAGTTGGTGATACATTCTGAAATAGCAGCTTTTATATTTGAAATGCTATTTGAATGTCAGTAAGACTTGAATAAAGGAGTTACGGTGCACTTAAGAATCAAAATTACAGTTTGATAAACTGCCATGTCACGCTTATCTTTCATGTTTGTCTCCATTCTCCACTTAACATTTTAAATGTACAGACATCTAAATTAATATTGGTGACCATTTAGTCAGTGAAATGTCAGCAAAACAAGACTTCCAAAATACAGGTATTACCTTTTCTAAATCTAAAAGTGGAGAATTTTGTTGCTATTGTTGAAACCTACAGTACTGAAGGAAATACTCGTGCTGGGGAATGTTAGTTTACACACCAGTCTTTTATAAAATCGTCTTTATTGTGTATCAGTTCAGAGCTACAAAGTGCTCATTTAACTGCTTTAAAATGACATTCTGGTTTTACATCCTGATCTCTTGTTGTTTAGGTCTGATGGAGGCTTTTGCCAAAAATATCCCACTGTTCATAACCACAAGTTCAACTTCTTTGCTGGTAGCTGTGAAAGGGCACAAGTGCAGACATACCAATAAGAACTACTTGGAGCTCTATATATTGTCTTGTGTAGACTTGTTCTGAACAGTTACACAACTTGCTAGTTAATATGGTATCTTCTGGGAGCCCCGTCTGCACTGGTAGCTTAACCATTGTTATTGCTGAAGGAAACTTCTGGTCGAAGAAAAAAAAGCCTCTTGTAGACTAACCTTTCATCTTTACCATAAAGAGGGTAGTAAGAAATCATGTGTTGGGCAGAAAAACATTGCCTGTAGTCAGTGTTCTTTTTCTTTTCTTCACCTGTCTGTCTTAGACTAGGAAGAAATGAAAAGCGGAGCTGTACTTGTGGTTAGTGAGTGGGGGTGTTTATGCTGAGAATTAGGGGGGTGAAAGGTAACCAGTAACTATCATCCTTGGTTCCAGTTAACCTGTGGGAGCTGGAGCAACTTCTCCATGGGGTCTGTTTCAACAGGGGTGCTTCAGCCCAGCTGGAGCAGCCTCTGTCTTCGGAAGGTGCTGCAGGCAGGGACTGGAGCAGCCAGACTGGAGCAGTCCTTCCATGTGGTGAGAGTAAGGTGTGCTCCAGCCTACCCCCCCTTAATTGGTTAACCAATTAAATATTAAATGGATAAATGTGTAACCAATTAAACAGGATTTTAGAAACCTAATGAGAATCTAGTTCAGTATGAAGAACCTTGCTGTAATCCAGGATGGAACTTTATTCTTCCTAATAAAGAGAATTAGAAGAATACATCTGAAAAATTTTGAATAACCTTTGCCCAAGAATGTTTACAACTTAATGCCCATTGCTGAAAATTGTATCAGATAGAAAAGGATGAATGGCTTGATGTTAATATCTTAGAGTGAGGGGGAAAAAATGTAATGTGAGATTATTCCTTAGAATGTAAACTCATTTTCCTCTGAAATAATCCTACAACTGACCCATTAGTGAATACGTTACTTTTGTATTATGTCCATTAATCGTCCCTGTTGAGAATTCAGTATAAATAAACTTGGCTTTTACCATGTAATAACCATATTTCTAATCTTTCAAGATGGTTAATTTGGCACAATGGAAGAACAAATTTGTATACTGATGGTTGGTATTGCAGTCACTGTTAAGAGGTTGATTTTGTTCTAAACAATATTAAATATCATTTTTAGTAAAACATATTTGTACCGCAGTTTGAATGGGTTCCTATTTAGCAATCTTGATATTTTTAAGTGTTTAAACATAAAATTTTATAGAGCAATATAATTTAATAATTTTAATTTCTGATATTGATTAGTCCTCTGATCATGATATGCGCAACTTTTTTCAAGCACTTATCTTTGACTTCTTGGTCTCTCTTAAGGCGGGAGAAGTTAGGACAGCAAGCTAAACTAGTATTTGAAGAAGTTTGTGTATACTGAATTTTAATAGTTGGATGTTTTATTTCAGTTAATATTGTGTAAAGGAAATACCTCTAAAAATGATAATTACCTTCATTTCATTTTTTTTCCACAGGAAAATGTTCAAAGTAGATGACATGTTATCAAGAGTAGAGAAAATGAAAGGAGAGCAAGAGTCTCACAGGTATTAACTGCTCATATTTTTTATCAATAAGTCATGTATGGCTGTCAATGAGAACAGGATAAAAGGGATTGATTATTAAAAGGCTCAATACTTGCCACATGAGTGGTGTTGCATTTAATTAATATTTTATGTATATGCACTCTAATAGTTTGAGCACTTGAAAAATATAAGAATTTGAGAGCATAAAAGACAAGATTATAAGGGATTTGGCTTTCTGTTGGGGAAAGACTTTTCATTATTTATAGTATGCATGCTTAAGCACCTTAAGAAGCTAAAATAGCTATGTTATTCCTTAGCTTTTAAAAAATAAAAACCTTACCCATAACTAACTTGCAGTGTCAGCAACTGATCCATGAAAATATATTTAAGTGGTGGAGAAGCATGGTCTTTATTTATCCAAGATCCAACTGAAATATATCTAATTTTTCATGTAATTAGTTTCTGCTCTGCTTGCTGCTTTCTCTATTACTGGTCTCTACATACAAAATAAATTTTTTAATTGAATTCAACAAGTTTGTAAATATTGAAGTGCCTGTACTTTAGAACTGGGAGGAGGGATAGCTCAGTGGTTTGAGCATTGGCCTGCTAAACCCAGGGTTGTGAATTCAATCCTTGAGGGGGCCTTTTAGGAGTCTGTGGCAAATCTGTCAGGGATGGAACTTGGTCCTGCTGTGAGAGTGGGGGACTGGACTTGATGACCTCTCAAGGTCCCTCCCAGTTCTACGAGATGGTATATTATATTATATTATTATAACTGTGTAATTTACTTTTATGGTGCTTTTAATAAAAGAAACTTAAATTCATTACATTAATGTTCTTTTCCTATTATGGCATGGTGGTCATTGTAGTGAAAGCTGTTCAATAAAGATTGCAAGATTTCCATCATAACTATTCTTATCTGTTGTTGAGAGACTCCTTTGGTCTTAGGCAGTGGTCCCCAATGTGGTGCCCGTGGGCGCCATGGCGCCCGCTGGGGCATTTATGTGTGCCCGCCGACAACCTGGGCCGGCGCTGGCCCCAGGCGCATGCCACGCACTGGCGCCTGGTGCGCGGCGCTCGGGCGGCCCCAGCCCCGGGGCACATGCGGGCACATGGCACCAGTGCCGGCCGCAGGCGCGCGGCTCGGGTGGCGGCACTGGCCCCGGGCCCACGGTACAAAGCGCTCGGGCGGCTCCGGCCCCGGGCCCACGGCACAAGGTGCTCGGGCGGCTCCGGCCCCAGCCCTGGGACACATGCTGGCGCCGGGTGCAAGGGCATCCCCGCCCTTGGCGTGCCCCAGGACACGTGGCCCCACCCCCCGGGCACCCGGCGCGTGAGTGGCCCCGCCCCCAGGCACCCGGGAGCCTCTAAAGGTTGGGGACCACTGGTCTTAGGCTTTCTGTGTTTGATGTGAGGTCACACAGGTCCATTTTTTTTAATGTTGTGCTTTTCTGTGCTTGAGCTGTTTGAAGCAAGTCACAAGGGAAAATATTTTGCTTTAAATAAGCATTTAAATGTGTTTCATGCAGATGAGTAAAGAGGCTTAAACTGTGAATATCATATTTGACTTGCTTATTGGGAATTGTTGCTGTGCATTGAAAAAGAATAAAACTTTATTGCATTAAGCAGTGAAATGATGGATTTAATGAATTAATGATCAAGCTTACTAAGTTTTGCAGTGTCTGGCATTGTGGAAGTAAGCAGTTAAGTTCAAAATGTGGAGTTATAAAAGGTGCACTTGTGTAGATTCATGTTACCAGGATCCTTTAGATTGTTAGCTTAATTTTGATTCTATTTTGGTCTTACATGGTAAATGTAAAATAGAGTAAAGTATGCATCTTCCTCTTCCAGCATAAGTGAGAGGTCAGCTTTCTGAAATAATAATTGGAAAACTTCAATTTCAACCTAGCAAATCTAAAACAAGTGGCAAACTTCTGTTTATTTTGACATTGTGATGGTTGCAGAAAAATTTATGTGCAAGTGGTGGGGGAGGGATAGCTCAGTGGTTTGAGCATTGGCCTGCTAAACCCAGGGTTGTGAGCTCAATCCTTGCAGAGGCCATTTAGGGATTTGGGTCAAAAATTAGTCAGGGATGGTACTTGGTCCTGCTGTGAAGGCAGGGGACTGGACTCAATGACCTTTCAAGGTCCCTTCCAGTTCTAGGAGATAGGCAATCTCCATTAATTTTGGTAACCAGTATGTTGTCTCCATAAACTGTGCCAACAGGTATTGCCAAATTAGTGGGCTGGAGATCTCTGAAATGAAAAATCAAAACAATTACTATACCTAAAGGATAGCTTAATCAATTTCCAAAGAAATGTATCTGGACTAGCTCTGAATAATAAATTACAGACCAAACTAACTTTAAACAGGTGAGGTATTAAAACATTGGAAACTTTAAGAAAATGAAAGTGTTGCTTAAATAGCTGCACATCCTATACCTGTATTAAGCAAGATGTAATTTTATAGCTATACTCTTGTTTTTATAAAGCTGCTTTCTGCTGTACTGACTCTCATGCTGGAGAGGGAGTGAAATTGACTGCAAAGAACTCTCAAATGTAAACAGTAAACAACTTAATATCTAGTCTTTCAATTAATGTTTTGTGAAAATAGCTGATAAAGAAATCATCCGTCTGAAAATAAGTTGATGTCTGTCCCACTAATAGTCAGCATTTTGGACTGTGCAGAATATATTCTTCACTTGAATTTGATTTACGCAGCTGAAAAAAATTCCCTCATTAATGTATGCAGACTTGCATTTTAATATAGTTTTCTGTATTAACTTTCCAGTACCAGATTGGAAGTCTTGGATTCCTTTTCAGCAATTAATATCGAAGACACTCAACATATGCCACTAACACTGCTCCTTTCACTAAGTATTTGATACTCAGTAATTATTACTGCACTTAATAGTTTGTTGCAGACCCCTAAAGATTTTGCTGGTGATCATGCTTTTTGGTTCCAGCGATAGCTTGAGAGGTGAACATTATGACCATTTTGCTACTATAGAGCATTTGGGGCACTACGGTCTAAACAAAATTCCAGGGTTGATTCATTTTTTTTAAACTCCAAGCCATTTATTTGACAGATACCATAAATACAGAAAACTTCACCATATTTATTCTCTGTTCAAAAATATCAAATCTGTGGTCATTAGTAGAGCAAATAAAACATGAGCAGTCAGCACAAATATGATAGGTAAAGATGAAAGCATACATTTATATAGCATTCCAGTGAATGAAAATTAGATTTCCCCCCCCCCCCCCCTGGTAATTAATTTCTTATGGGATATGGTGTGTCCTGATGAGCAGTCACATTTAGTCCTTCAGCTTTGATAATCAATTGAAACATTTCTATAAGTTGTGTTTAATGGTTTATGTAATTTGCTTTCTATAAATTATGGGTTAGAAAATGGAAAGATTGTAACATATATGAGTAACCAGAATATTCAAGAAGCTTTTTCACAAACTGAGAATCATTTCAGATGGACTTTTGCACTCTCCATTATAGATCTGAGGGAAAGTATACTTTTTCCAAGTTTTGCAGAACATTAGCAGAAAATTGGTTATGAAGTACATGCGATGCATTGAAATGATCTTATTTTGAGAAATATGTAAATGGGTAGCTAAATGTTAAATCTATATTCACTAATCCAGTTATATTGATTTTGCTTGCAATTGTGCTTTGTATAGGTATTGCTTGTTTGAAATGAGTCAGATGGGTCTATGGTTTCCAAGGATTGTTCTGTAGCAAAATGGCCAAGTTTAAAATACCTTTTTGTTTGACCTAACGCCAAAATGTTTTGATTTGCTCCCGCTACTAAACTTCCACTTAACTATACTAGGGGGCTGCATGCTATATTTGTCTATCTCCTATTTCTGGCCGCTTTCGCTTTGCCTGAGAGCTTGTTGATGCTGATGATTTCATTCTGTCATCTGGCAGGAAAAACTTTTTTATATATAGAGAAAATAAATTCCTCATCCTCCTGATAATGTAATCTGGCACTATAACATTCCTTCATTCTGATGTAACATACAAGTCTGTGCAAGCATTATCTTGTAAATACTAAAGCAATTGGGGTACTTACTAAAACATCAGTAGTTTGAGGATTTCAGGAAATATTTGTCATCCACTGACAAAGCACAATAAGAAAGCCTGCATTCCAGGGTTGATTGGTTTTTAACTCCAGCCATTTTAATCACCCTTTTAAATCATGATTTTAAATTATCAACCAGAAAATCTTGTTAAACCTTTTTCCAATTGTATTTTTAATTTTCCTAAAGAGAGATTAAGTTATAACACATTGGTACTTTTTGCTGACCAATAGGCGCACATCATATGCATTTAAGAAATTATGTAACATAACATCTATAGATACTTAATTTTTACATGTTTTTTGTTAGAAAATGCAGAATGCATTCCTTATTTACTAGCCTTGCTTTTTTAGTTGTGATTTGAGTCAAGTTGTACTTGGGTAGAAATTAGTGTTTAAAATGCATAAAACTAGCTTTTTAATTGGATAAAAATACTTTAAGTGTACGATGCATCAGAATAAAAGTTTTATCTAATTATGATCTGCCTGTAAAACTAAGGAAGTATTATCTATAGTTAGCAGATTGTTTCTGGTCACTATGTCCTTCAGTTTTCTAGAACAAGTAGATGTCATTTTCACAGGTTTATTCATACATTGGAAAAGGGAATACAAGCTTTCCTACTTTTTCAGCTCCCCATAAGTTTTTAATTTGAATGAAATAGTCACAGAACTGAACTAGCGGAATAAACTGAAATGAAAAAAAAAATCTGTGTCTCTGCACCTGTGGAAGAGGCTTAACAAAAGAGCTTGTCAAAAGCTGGTTTAGCACTTCAGCAAACTCTGGTTCCAGTCACTTTACCAATGTCTTCTGCCAGTTCAGTTGTTTGACTTTCATTAAAACTTCCTCACATATGTGCTACTTAGTAAGTTTAGACTTTAATATAGAAAAATGTATTAAAATAAATCCAATTTAAGTGTGATTTTTTTTTTTTAAACTTTTGTAATTTTTTTTTAGCCTGAATGGTTCATAAATGATTCTGGAGTTTGATAGGCCATATTGGTAGTGGTGGAAGGGAACTTGAATGAAGTTAGTCAAGATCACCAACTGTCCCCAAATTAAATGTTCTCAATACTGCTGTGACTTACATGGGACACTATCTAATGACAATATTTCATCAAATATTATAGCTTCTATATATAGAGGACTTAAAACACTTTCAGATTTTTACCCTCTGTTAGCATGAATGACAACTATTTCCAGAACAATGTCGCATTCATTTTTCAACCTTCTCCAAATGTGATAAATTGCTTCATCAGTCTGAGTTTAGTAAATTCACCTTATCCAGTTAAAGTACAGGTTGAACCTCTCTAGTTGGGCACCATCATGGACCTCTTATCCCACCTCCGCTCCCAGTGCTAAACCTGAGGATTTGCTGAACCACGGGTGTTCAGTATTATCTAGCAGCAATTACCAACACTTCCACTTCTTACTGGACTCTTAGAAGACATTTAGGGGTAAATGACAGCACAGAACACTGAAAGCCAGAATTGGTGGCTTTAAACAGAATTTATGGGACCATGGGAAACTTGTCTACACCCATGATAAGTGGACATCCAGCTAACTAAAACCATGCCAGACTATAGATGCTGCCACCACTCTAGTCTGGAGTAGAGAAGTTCAACCTGTTTAATATGAAAAATAAGATGAAGTGTGTACTAAACTACAGTAATATAAAACTGCAGAGTAATCAAACCATGAGCTGTGCATGTGTAGGAGACTATATGTTTAAGTTCCACCTATTAAGGTTGCACATCAATTGTCATACAGTCCAGTTTTCAGTTGCTAATAACTTCACCATACTTCAGGTTTGTGCCTTTTGCTACCACATAAAAACAGACCCAAATTTCATCAAGTTATAATAAGCCTTTGAAAACTGTGGTTCACATGCTTAGTAGAGACTTCTGAGATTTAGGTACTAAAATCCAAGACGATCCCATGCTTAAGCCTTTCACAGCTTTGTGCTCGTCAAACTGCATGTGTCATTGCCACAGAGTGACTTACTTCAGCCTAGGGTGACATGAGAAAGCCAGACTTTCTTTGAAATGACTGCTGCAAGCTGGGACTGGCTAGTGATACTGGGAGCTGGGAGCCTGTCATGCACTAAACTGACCCCCTTTCTGGAACTCTAGTGTGGAGGAGGAAGCAGTGTGATTGGAAATGCAGAGGGGATAAAAGCCAGACTGGGAATTCAAAATGGAGTAGATTGTGACAAGGAGTCTGATGTGGGGAGAGAGAATGGGAGGTTGGTGTGTTTGAGCGAGGGGGGCTCGGACTTGGAGGAAAGAGTGAAAGAGTGACCGGGAGGTTGGGACTAGCAGCTTTCAGTTGCCATAACCATGTGACAGTCCTTTCTGTTCCTGCAGTCAACTGCCTCTTATCAGATGAAGAAGGAATTCTACAGGCAGCAGCCTCTTCTTTTACACAGCTCAGAACAGGTTCATCCTGTGCACTGATGCTGGGGTACTGTGGGGAAATAATAGTATATGATTATGTAATATGACTATCACAGTGCATATGCACAGGCAACTCTAATTCTATCACTTCCTGACTTTTGAGTGGTTGACGTTTCAATCAGAATGTTCAATCAGATTAGCATATATTTTGTATGTAGTATGTTACAGAATACACTTTCAAGCCCTTGTCTTCAGGCACTGAGTATTCATTCAGTGGTCAAACCTACTGTCTTAATTCTGCCTTTTGAACTCGCTGTTCTATGCGGGGGTACTTTCCTATATGCAGAATTTGTCTTTAAATTTGCATCTAACTAAATTACATATGCTGAAGCTCTGGAAGGTACTAAATGGCTGGAAGACAATTTACTTATTGATTAGATATGATTTGATTTTAGATGGAGTCTGAGGAATAATGTGTTGAATAACATCTCATTTTTTAGGGGAAAGTACCCATTTATTCTAACAACTTTTTTTTCCTGTTTAGTTTGTCTGCCCATCTACAACTCACATTTACTGGTTTCTTCCATAAAAATGGTATGTCTGTTAAAATTCATTATACTATTTTATAACATAATAAACTTTTAAAAAGTGCAGTATACAGTAAACTTGAGCAGAATAGATTTGCTGTGTTACAATACCAGATGTTTGTACAGTATGTTTTAATTCCTCTGAGTTCAGCTATCCCACTACTACAATACTTACATTTTCACTTTTTACAATATAAAAATGTGTATTTTCTCATTATGTGTACTATAGTTAATAGTTTTGTGACATTAATATTAAGCAGTAAAATATTGTGAACTTTCATTCAGTGCATGCAGATTCTTTTAAAAGCTTAAAGTCCTTGTCTTGCTTTTAATTTTTTTAATGTATCAAATTAGAGTTTTTCTCTTTAAGCAGGCATCCGTATGGAATTCTTGTTTTCTTGAGAATTTGAAATGAAAGCAAAAAAAAATTTATATTTGATGTTCTACAAAGTTTGAAGAATATTTTCATTGATGTAAAACCTGGTTAAGAAATGAGACTGAAAATGCCATACCTAGATCTGAAGATATGAACTGAAATAATCTTGTGTTGCTAATAATTTAAATATATGCATATTATATGCAGCCAGAACCTCACAAAAAGTTAAATAGAATTTTTGAACTACCAAAAACTGAGCTTGTGGTTCTGTTTTTTAAAATAGTGCTTTAGGGCAGGGGTTCTCACCTTTTTCTTTCTGAGCCCTCCTGCTCAACCTGCTGTAAAAAGTCTACCGCTCACGTATGCCACAGCTTTTTTTTCTGCATATCCAGTAGATTAAAAGCCATGGCTGGCATTAAGGGGTAGCAAGCAGGGCAGTTTCTTGGGGGCCCATCACATGGGGGCCCACAAAGCTAAGTTGCTTGGACTTCAGCTTCAGCCTTGGGTGGCGGAGCTCAGGCTTTCGCTTCAGCCACCACCAGCAGGGCTGAGGCTTCAGTTTTCTGCCCTTTGTTCCAGCAAATCTAATGCTGGCCCTGATCTCTGGTTTAATTTGGTAGCTCCGTGAAACCTGTTGGGGTCCCCCAGGGCAGTGTTTCTCAACTTTTTTTTTTTAATGTAGCCTTTTTTTAAAAGTACCCCCTCCCCCATACCTACAGTTTTCAGACACACTTTTTTCTACCATTGCAACACATTTGTTTAAACAATTTAATTGTAGGTTGGTGGGCGATGAAATTTTTCGGGTGCAAAAAGTAAAAAAAATAATAAAGCGCTATAAGACTTAAAACACAAATTCAGTTTTCTCCAAATTTCAGTTGTGTTGACGTACCCTCTCCAGTCTTCTGTCGAGTACCCCTAAGGGTACTCGTACCACTGGTTGAGAAACACTGCCCCAGGGTCCCTATCCCAGGTTGAGAACCATTGCTTTAATATTGGTTACTTATTCTTACGTAGCAGAACTTAATTCTTCTCAGATAAGTAAAAAAAAACAAACAAATTTAATGAACACGTGTTCTGTTAATGACAGATCTTTTTTGTAGTATTCAAAAAAATTCAGCTTACTTAAAAAAAATCCAAATTTTTAGCATGCATAAAATGCAGTTTTAGTGTGCATAATGGTGTCTACAAGCACTTATGTTTTCTAAACATTTTGTATATGGGAAAACTATTCCAAAATTACACTTAAATTATGAAACAAAATACAGGACTATGTAGCACTTTAAAGACTAACAAGATGGTTTATTAGATGATGAGCTTTCGTGGGCCAGACCCACTTCCTCAGATCAAATAATGGAAGAAAATAGTCACAACCATATATACCAAAGGATACAATTGAAAAAAAACGAACACACATGAAAAGGACAAATCACATTACAGAACAGAAGGGGGATGGGGGGGGGGGAGGAAGGTGAATGCCAGTGAGTTAATGATATTAGAGGTGGGGAAGGGGAAATGTCTGTGAGTTAATAGTATTAGAGGTGATAATTGGGGAAGCTATCTTTGTAATGGGTAAGATAGTTGGAGTTGTCAGCATACCCAACTATCAAAGACTATTAACAAAGACTATTAACTCAGACATTTCCCCTTCCCCACCTCTAATATCATTAACTCACTGGCATTCACCTTCCTTCCCCCCCCCCCCCCCCCACATCCCCCTTCTGTTCTGTAATGTGATTTGTCCTTTTCATGTATGTTCATTTTTTTTAAATTGTATCCTTTGGTATATATGGTTGTGACTATTTTCTTCCATTATTTGATCTGAGGAAGTGGGTCTGGCCCACGAAAGCTCATCATCTAATAAACCATCTTGTTAGTCTTTAAAGTGCTACATAGTCCTGTATTTTGTTTCAGCTACACCAGGCTAACACGGCTACATCTCTATCACTTAAATTATGGTTACTTGCATCTGGATTTGAAAAACCCAGTTATAAACAGGATTTTATTCTGCTGAGTGTGTTGCTTCCTCAATGTAGGAACATGTGTGAGTGTTCCTTTTGCAGAATTGAAGAGGAATAGCAGAAGAGGAGTACTGGTCCCACTGCTGCCCTGCTTCCATTTGGGAGTACTTATCTTCCGTTTATACCCTCTTTTTAATTAGTTTCTGGTTTAGACTCCCTGGATTAATAGATTAGAGCAGATTTTTTCAAGCAGTTTTCATAACTGCTATAAGTCCTTCAGTGACAGGTGATATGACTGCACAGTTTAACTGAAATTCTCATACACTCTTGCTACTATTTCAGTAGAGGACTATGCAGTGTAAGAACAATGTGATTGCGTGTTCATCCAAAAGAACATCTTTCATGAGCAGTATGCACAGTAGTGAATATTAAATACAGAACATTTTATGACAGAGTAGTCATTGACATGCTTTGTTTTGGTATGATAGTAAAAATATTTCCAAAAGCTCTGAGTTATGTAAACCATTATTTATTTTGCAAATTGCATATAGCTCTTTTTTGTTTGTGCATCTGCTTGCACGTATTCTTTGATGGTAATGTGTGTTTGAACATTTGTAGTCTTGCCTGAACAAGGTTACTTTTCAAATTCAGTGAATGCTTCTCTTAAATATAAAAAAACTCATAAATTTGTTACAATTCTTAATGTTGCTAATGTCCCTTTAATGCCTGTGAGTAAATAAAAATTTACAGATGAGCTAATAAAATTTTTACTAAATGAAAAACAGACCATGCTTGAACAGTGTGATTAAAATGCCAGCAGGAAGGTTAGTTAGGAGACACAGGGTATGGGTATGCTGACAACTCTTTGCTGTCATATCAGTTCTGATAGGTATAATTCAACAATGTACTTGGTGCATGAAATTTTGGTTTTGGGTGAGCGCTAGTGTGAAGTTTAACATGGATAACACTTGAGTGTGCCGTAAGGTAATAGTGTGGGGATGGCAACTGAAAGAAATGGCAGTTTTTTAAACTGAGTAATTTTAAGTGTTGGCATCTCTGTCCTTGATAGCTTAAGGTAGCAGCTTGACCAACACAGTCCATTAAATTTGTGCTGTTCAAGAGCAAAACTTCTTTGAATGTAGACGTTTCTATAATTATCTGCCTTTGTTGTGGTCATATTCTTGAGATTATCTAAGGCTGCATCTTAATTTTTTAGAAACTTAAGTCATTGAAGAATATGGTTATCCCGTAAAGTGGTGCCAAATGCAGAAAGCACATGGTAACCCCATCTGTTTCACTGTTTTTCAGGAATCCGTGGTTTGAGTTATGTACTAATTTTTTATAGAAGGTGTTTTGGACAGTTTATTCTGGCTGACGTTGAAAAATAACTTGCTGTGTTTAGGGCTTTTTTAAAATACTTCAGTTTATATTGGGATATACGCAGCACCCAGAGAATGAATAGTGCTCTGAAATGCATTTATTCAGATGACTAAGGAAGAAAAGTTTCGCACTGCAGGAATGTCGTCAATTAAGTTAAGGAATTGATATAATACAGGGATTAATTTACATAAAATAGACCAGTTCCCACTATACTTGAAATGTCTGAAATAGTGCTATAGTTCTAAATTTCAATTTTAAGAGAACAGAAAGTTCATCTTTAGATTGTGTAGAAAGTAAAACTTGAAGTTTAGTTTTATGCAAAACACATTCAAATTAATATTTTCTATTAAAGTATCTTTAATTTCACGTGATTAAGCCTTTATTTAAACTGCAAATGTGTTTTTATTGGCATTACTGAGCATACTTCTGGTGGTAGCCATCTTGAAGATTACATCAGTTGCAAAATTTGTAGCTTAGGGATTGTAAATTAACGTTTATTTTAAACTGGGTTTTTTCCAGCTCTCAATAGTCTGACACTCTTCTTGAGGCTGAGAGTTTCGATTTTTACCAGATGGCATTTGAGTCTTTGGGAGTGGTGCAAAGTACAGTAAACTTCCGATAATCCGGCACCTTTAGGACCCAGAGGGTGCCGGAATATCAGATATGCCGGACTATCAGAAGGGGGGGGGCTATGAGGGGTCTGGGGTGGGGTGGGGGGATGCTACCCCAGACCCCCTCATAGCCCTCCCTTCTGATAGTCCGGCTCTGCCCCAGGAGTCCCCGATTCAGCCGCTGCTGGTCAGTTTCAGCAGCGGCTGAATCGGGGGCGCCTGCAGCAGAGCAGCTAGGGTGCTGCTGGGTTGGTCCGGTAGCGCCAACCCTTGGCGCTGCGAGACCAACCCGTCAGCACCCTAGCTGCTCTTGGGGACACTTGGGGCAGAGCAGCTGTGGTGCTGACGGGTTGGTCCCGCAGCGCCCCTCCTCGGCGCTACTGGACCAGCCCAGCAGCACCCCAGCTGCTCTGCCCCAGGTGTCCCCAAGTCAGCTGCTGCTGATACTGATCAGCGGCTGACTCCAGAAAGCCAGAGGCAGAGCTGCTCTGCCCCGGGTTTCCTGGAGTCAGCCCTGGTCAGTTTCAGCAGCGGCTGAATTGGGACGCCTGGGACAGAGCAGCTGGGGCGCTGCTGGGTTGGTCTGGTAGCGCCAAACCTCGGCGCTGTGGGGACCAACCCAGCAGCACCCCAGCTGCTCTGTCCCAGGTGTTCTGATTCAGCTGCTGCTGAAACTGATCAGGGCTGACTCCAGAAAGCCCGGTGCAGAGCAGCTCTGCCTCTGGCTTTCTGGAGTCAGCCGCTGGTCAATTTCAGCAGCGGCTGAATCCGGGACAGCTGGGGTGCTGCTGGGTTGGTCCCGCAGCCCCGAGGGGCAGCGCTACTGGACCTACCCGGCAGCACTCCAGTTGTTCTGCCCCCTGCTTCCTGGATTCAGCGCTGGTCAGTTTTAGCAGCGGCTGAATCGGGGAAGCTGGGGGCAGAGCAGCTCCAATGGTCCGGCTGCCTGGAGCACTTCCAGGTTCCTGATGGTGCCGGACCATCAGGAGTGCCGGATCATCAGGTGCCAGACCATCGGAGTTTTACTGTAAATTGTAGATTTGGGAGCAGTAAATAAGAATTATGGGGAAATAATTCAGGTTTCTCACCTGAAACTAGAGTTTTTCTGGGTTTTCTTAACAGATCCAAATTTACCCTTTCTTTCCTATTGCTTCAGAAGCTTGTGGCTAGTAGATGTTCTCCTCTGCCTCTGAGCTGTACTATCAACCTGCACAGTAGCCTCAATTACAATTTTTATCTATAGCCGTACTAAGTACACATTTTGGAGTAACTGCATTTTGGCATTTGGATCTGAAGAGCAGACCTATTTGAAGAACTCCTTTTATAGGCAAATCATTCAGTTTTTGTAACTGGGAGAACTAAAAAAGACTATTGGAAGTGAATTTGGCCTGTTTAGTAAACTTGAAAGTATTAAAGATCAACTCTACTTACATTTTTAATCTGCTTGAACAAATACAAGGTGTAGAGATGGGGAAACACTGAAATTTCAATGGGAAGCATGCAATGTTATAACTTTGCAGAAAGTCCTTGTATCTGGTAATGGCAGGGATTTAAAAAAAATAATCTCAGGTAAATTTGTGACACTGAATAGAGTTGTTACTTTTTCAAGACTTTAAAATATTTTTCTGTTTAGATAAGCCATCACAGAATTCAGAAAATGAACAAAATTCTGTAACCCTGGAAGTACTGCTTGTGAAAGTTTGCCACAAGAAAAGAAAGGTAACATAACTTGAGAAACTTTTCATAAATATTAAAATGCAAAGTTGAATTGATTCTGGAATATCTCTTTAGCCTTCAGGTTGGCAATGTATGTTAATGAAAGCATGATGCTTCAGTCAAGAGATTAGTGTTAAACTTACATTACTACTACTGTCTAAATTATTTTGTTGATTATGAATGAATTTTCAAAAGCACTTTACATTGGTTTTTTTCTACTCCCACTGAAATCACTGGAAGTATTACCACTGATAACCTGTGGGAGCGGAGTTGACCGATGCTGAGCGCTGATGAAAATAATCTTTTAGGAAAAGATGCTGAACTTGTTGCCTGTTCTACTCCTGGCTGCAGTACTTTATTCTAGAAATGTGTTTGAAAGGAAGTTAACTTCTCACTTTCCATGTTTTGCTTTCCATGATATTTGAGTATTATCTACATTTTTAGAGTTCCCAATTTTTATTCATTTAATTAAAGCTGTAGTTCTCAAGATGATTTTACAGATCTTGAAAACTGGTTAACTTTCCCTCATGAATGCGTGTGGTCTGAGACATTAATTTTAAAAGTCTAGTTTGCTTTTTAAATCATTGTTACTAGCTTATTTTTATGAACATAACTTACCAAATGTTACATGTCTTTATGTTCATAACTATATGTCAACTCAATGTCAGAGATGGGCACTGATGATTTTCAGAGGATCAGGTCCCCCCAAAAAGAAAACTCTGAAGAAGGGAGAAATGCAGAGTGGTTTTTTGTAGCATCGACTGAAAAGGAAACCATTAGTTGACATGTCCTTTCAATTTGGACAGTTCTAAAGCTTCAGATAGCTAACTGGAGCCCAGTATAAAAGATGGTGTCCTAAACTGAGACCAAATACAGGACTCTAGTATAAATCTTAGAACCCTCTCTCGCTGCCTCAGAAGCTATGCTTCACAAAGGCACTGCCTTAGTTAGACTTTCCTGGTGGCCACACCAACAATTAGACAATTTTCATGACATGACATGACATGACATGACATGCATTTGTACCAGCCCCTGACCAGTAAATGCTCTAAAAGCTTTCAAGCTTTTTTCCTTTTTGGATAAAACTTACTTTAGAGTGTAAAGACTCAGATGGTGGAGGTTCTCAAATATCAGACATGTTCAGCTTTATTTCCTACAATACTGTTTCCTTGTACATCTCACTTAATTGCTGTTAGAAGATGTGGTTTTTGTTCTGTCACCAATCTAAATCCATATTTCTAACTTATCTCCATATATTTTGTTTACATTGAGATGATGTTCAAAGGCAAAATGAACTAGGCATTCTACAAAATTATAGGATAGTTGCTATGCTAAGGCGTTTAAACCTTATTTGTATTCCCCAGTAACCTGTGACCTCTTCTCTCCCTTTTCTTGCTCCGTTCTATTCATTTTTTACATTATTTCTCTGAAATAGTTATTAGAATGACAAATACAGTAAACTTCCGATAATCCGGCACCTTTAGGACCCAGGGGGTGCCGGATTATCAGATATGCCTGACTATTGGAAGGGGGGGCTATAAGGGGTGTGGGGTGGGGTGGGGAGGATGCCACCCCAGACTCCTCCTAGCCCCCCCTTCCGATAGTCTGGCCCTGCCCCCGGCTTCTCCAATTCAGCCGCTCGTCAATTTTAGCAGCGGCTGAATCGGGGAAGCTGGGGGCAGAGCAGCTCCAATGGTCTGGCTGCCCAGAGCACTTCCAGGTTCCTGATGGTGCTGACCATCAGGAGTGCCGGACCATCAGGTGCCATCGGAGTTTTACTGCATAGTGTATTATAATAATTTGCAGAAACCTGTCTGAATAGCATGTTTAATTATACTTAATCTACATCCCAGGTGCCTGCAAATTTCACTTCTTGAAATTAGCCATCTAGATAATTGATCTCCAGGATCAAACCAAACTAATTATAGCCAGTTATTTCCTATATTCTAGTTAAATCCGTTGTGACTATAGTAGAAGCCAACTGATGCCAGTTGTAATCCTGTTTCCATTTTGGTTTACATTAGGAAAGGTACTTTGGCTGAACATTCTAGATGCTAGACATTCAGGCCTGCTTTTAAGATCTGTCATGTAATTCAGCAGTGTCTGTGACAAGGGATGGACAAGTAAAATCGTGGGAGCTATTGTTGAGTATTTTACATATACATTTTGTTGGAAGTTTCCTGCTTTATATATCCAGCATGGCAAAGTGCTTCACGATTTGTTTGGGAAATACTGCAAATGGCAATCCCACCTTGAGAAGTTCTGTCTCCCATACATTTCATTAGTAGCACTGTAGTATTGGAAGGAAGGAGAGGAGAGACTATTTTTTATTTTATATATATAAAGGAAATATTTAATCTTTTAAGTACATTGAGTTAAATTGGAACTAAGACCTACTTTACAGTCTTACTGATTGCTGCATGATAGTAAGAACAGAAGAACTGCTGTACTGGGCCAGACCAAAGGTCCACCCAGCCTATCATACTGTCTGGCATACAGCAGCCAATGCCAGATGCCCCAGAGGAAGTAAACAGAGTAATGTAACAAATTAATCACTTTTCCACAAAGACAACTTATAAAAAAAAAATGAGTAGTCCTGTGGCACCTTAGATTTAAACGTATATGTGTAGTGTCAGGAGCTTTCATGGAGTCTCTTTATTCCTGCTGTTGATTAATAGTCCTGCCAAAGCAGTGCATGATACTATACATATATTTTTGTTAGTCTATAACTTTAAAAACAACCTTTAAAAAAAATGAGTAGGCCTGTGGCACCTTAGAGACTAATGCAGCTACCCCTCTGAGACTTTCCAGAAAGATGGCTGCTCCCAGAAGTGATTATAAAATGCTTCTTTTAACTACATTTTCAAATGTGTTTATGTATACAAAACCTGAGAACGTTCTTTGATCGGTAATTCCTTGAAATTTGAATCTAGTCATACCAAGAGATATTATTTTAGGCAGCATCATTATTTCCAAAATGATAGTGGGGAAGGTGCAATTAAATTTTACATGCTTTCACAATAATGAAGAATTTCCATTTAATAAATACCCCAAATATTAAAAACTTGTTTGTTTTATGTTTGCAGGATGTCAGTTGTCCAATAAGGCAAGTTCCTACAGGTAAAAAGCAGGTGCCGTTGAACCCAGACATCAACCAAATAAAGCCAGGCAACTTCCCATCACTTGCAGTTTCCAGTAATGAGTTTGAACCCAGCAACAGCCATATGGTGAAATCTTACTCATTATTATTCAGAGTAACTCGTCCAGGAAGAAGAGAATTTAATGGAATGATTAATGGGGAGACTAATGAAAACATAGGTAAGTTCAGTTTTTGAATGTTCATTTGTCAGGTTTAGCATGTATGTATGTATGTTGTCTTTCAGAACCTCAGGTTGTCAGATCCAGAATCAAATATGGGTGACTTAATTGGCTTTCATTAGTTTGTAAAAATGTCTGTTTCAACACAGTGCTGGAAAGATAGTATGCCTTTAGATAGGTACACATTGAATGTCTCTAGTCCAGCACTTGGGACCTAACCTTTGTCGAACCAGAGGATTTGCCAAACCACAATGACTTCCCAACTGCTGGAATTGCCTGGTTTATTTTTTTAACAATTGTATGTAATTGTCAAATGCAGATGTCAATGAGGAAATTCCAGCTAGGAGAAAACGTAATTCTTCAAATCGTGAAGATGGAGAAAAAACTTTTGTGGCACAAATGACTGTGTTTGATAAAAACAGGTAACATAATTTTTTTTTGTAATTTTTACTTCTGCACTTGGATATTAAATGAAATTCTACTTTTGAATTTCAGCATTCTCAATATTGTATTCTGCATTTTCAATTTGCAGATCAATGGATGACTGGAACAAGTGGTATTAGCTTGGGCTGTGCAGTGAAAGAATAAACTGCTTGAAAAAGTAGTTCGCAGGTTTCAAAGAGGACACTTTAAATCTACCATTCTTTTATGACCAACTCAGAAAATATATTCCCCCCTAAAACAAGTTTTAAGATATACAGTGAAACCTTTGTTATCTGGCACTCTGTTAACCAGCAAACTTTAACCAGCATTGCCCCTAGCCACAATACTGTCACATCTTCAGGCGCACAGGCCTGGCTTGGTTTACCATGATTGGCTTAACAATATTTTATTTTAGAAGTACTAATCTAATCATCCTTAACTCAAAATAGAAATGTGAGACCAACTGCCTCACACTACAAAACTACCAATATTAAAAACTTGAGTCCATTGTTCTTTCCTAGATTGATGGGACCCTCAGAACTGGAATTTTTAGATACCCTGAACACCCTAATCCCCGAGCGTGTGTGATAACACAGGTTTTACTGTACCTGCAAATATAGGGATGTTAAGTAGTGGTTAATTAGCTAATGGAGTAGTTGATGGAATTTTCATCAATTACTCGATTAGTCGATGTGGGGCGGGAGGGGCACTTGCTACCCACACTTAGGCTCTGTTGTTTAAATGTAGTAAGAGCTGGGTGCGCAGTTATCAGACCTTTCAAGATCACTTAGTAGGTCAATATGTATTGGTCGTGACTGATGACACGTCCTGTATCAAATAGAGTATGCTTCTCTTCCCTTTGCCAAGGAGCCCTGAGACTTTGGGACTTCTGTTTAAAACATTCAGTTCACCTGCTGGACCACCTTGGCAAGAATATAAATGTTGTACTTGCATTTCAGTGTAGAACACACAAAGCAGTATAAAGAAATAACTGTATGAAGGTTTAGTCTGTACTAACTTTGCTAGTGCATTTTATGTTGCCTGCTATGAAACTAGGCATAGTTAGATGAGTTGAGGTACCCCATTAGAACTAGGGATGTAATTGACTAGTCGTCTCTTCCCCCTCCCCCCAACTTGTTGCCTCTATCAGAAAGAGGCAGCGGGGGAGGGGAGGAGTGGAAAGAGAAGCTGGGGGCAGCTGGCTTAAAAGTGGGTTCCCTCCAGCTCCGTGCAGCAGCAGTGCAGCAGCAGTGTTCCAACTTTAAAATGTACAAGAGTCCCTGCTGGGGGAGGTCTTGTACATTTCAAATGGAAAGCACCCACATGGAGTCTAGGACTAGCGGGGAGTCCCCCCTCCTCCAGATCCCAGGTTCCATGTGGGTGCTTCTGATTTGAAATGTACAAGAGCCCCTGCTGGGGCTCTTACACATTTCAAAGGCGGAATGCCGCACTAGTCCTTATCGATTAATTGAATAGTCGATGGAAATCCCATCAACTATTCGATTAGTTAGTTAATCAATTAGTTAATCAAAATTTAACATCCCTAACTGGAACACCTCTGCATTCCTCCAGGAACGTGTGTTCCCCTGGATGAGAACACTGCTTTATGATTGATTCCTGTTTCTCAACTTCACATATTTCTGCAATGTCACCCTCTGCATAGCTCCTTGTGGCGTAGTGGGGGTGCTGTCTGCTCTGTAACCTGGTGTCTCCCTGCGCTATGATGTGATTCTCACTGACTCACCCAAATGTGTATTAACCCAGACACCTAGGTTCAGCCTCCCAGGGAGAGAGACAAAGGGAGGAAGGTGTAGACCACCACCTGGCTGGGTGGCAGGCCCTTGCGGGGAGGCAGTTGCTGTGTGGGAAGCATGGAGAGTACAGGCTAAGCTGGGGGTAGGGGTGATGGAGCCTAATCCTAGGGGCCAGAGCCGTCCTGGCCCTGCCCCCGGTAGCCACATCACATTTGTGCTGTGCTGTATTCTGGAAAATCAATAAACCCCCCCTCTATTCTACTGGCTGGTGGAGACTGTTCTGGTTGCTACGGGGGTGCAGGATGGGGGGAAACCCCAACTTGCCGTCACGCTCCTCATTACCACATTCTTCAGCTTCCTCTACTTCAAGAATAGGCTGGCTACCCAAGAAGAATTCCAAAAGTGTGCCAAAAAGTCTATACAGTTTTATTTCCCTGTGATGTCCAGGATGAGCAGGAATATCTGATTGTAATTTCAGGATTACATGTACCATTGAAGAGAGAAATTAATCATTCAGCTCAGTCTTGTGAACTGAATAGTTAATTTTATTCTTCACTGTCTGTTTAGAGAAAGGGATGTGACAGGCAGTGTGTGTGTCTGTTGAAGACTGATCACATAAGAGAACGTTCTAAGGAATGTTAAGATGTAGAATAGGTTTTTCTTTGGAGGTTGCCGTAAAACTTGCAACTGAACTTGGGACTAGGGATGTGAAGGAGTAGTTGACTACCCAATAAGCAAGAGCTTATTAGGTAGCACTATAGACTTCTCGATCACTCCCCTTCTTTCCTTCCCCCAGCTGCTCTGCACTCTTAAAGGGACAGAGGAGCCAGCGCACAAAGATGCTCTCAGTCTCTGGTATCCCGCCAGCTCTCAGGACAACTCTCCCCTACGCTGCCACACTGCATTCTGAAAGGGACAGCAGCAGCAGCAGCCAGTCCTGCTTGTGTCTCAGCAGAAGCTGCCCACTTCCATTACCACTCTGCAGAGTGGCATCAAGGGGGTGGCGTGGGGAGATGTTTGCTGAGAAACCCCCATGGGACTGGCTGCTGTTGCTCTGTCCCTTTCTTTCAGAATGCAGAATAGCAGTGCTGGGGAGGGTTGTCCTGAGACATGGCAGGGGACCAGAGACTGAGTCAGCATGTTTGTGCGCCGCTCCTCTTTGCCTCTTTAAGAGTGCAGGGCAGCAGTTGGGAGTTGTGCTGAGGCCCAGCGTGAGCCATAAGTGGGTGCTTTATGTGCCTTTCCTTAATGATTAGTCGAGTAGTCGATGGAAGTTCTATCATAAACCTGACTAGCAATTTAATCACTACTTAACATCCCTACTTAGGACCACTCCATCAGCTTCATCGGAGAGAAAACAGTAATGAGTCCATGACTATGAAAGTTCAGAAATTTTTTTTTGAAGGGATTTAACTTATTTTGAAGCCAAACCATTGCTAGGCAAGTATCACTATCTGGTTTCATGTTTAGTTTTTGTTACTTGTTTGAATAAATGGTTATAGCAATTAGGGTGATAGTCTTAAAAGAGAAGTGAGGTCTCTTATGCTAGTTAAACATATTCTGAGTTCCTGTTCACATTCTGCTGCCTTAGGTATTCATTTTGAATGTTTTTACAGAAGAAAGTTATTGTTTGGAACTTCCATACTGACAGAAAATGCAAAGGCTCTGGTTTATTGGAGATGATACTTTGCTCCAAAGCACTATCAAGGTTTTAGTTGTAACAGAAGATTGAGTTTGGAGTTCACCATTAGTATTTGAAGTAGCTTCAATGGATTTATGAAGTCTTCTGATTTAACTGTGCATGCTATATAAGATTTATGTGAAAGGTAAAAAGTAGTAATTGCATTCAGAATAAAGAGCTGGTAGAATTCTATTAGTTGCATCCCAATTTTGGAAATCTGGATTTGTCTTGCATTGATTGCCTCTTGTATTTAGCCAATTCCTATCCACTTGAAGCAAAAAGAGTCTTTTTTCATTTGATAGTAAACACTTAGTTCTTAAGTTAAATTTCAGATTCAGTATTGCCTCCCTGTTTCATCAGTGGAATATCTGATAATAAATAACTACCTACCATATAAGTATTGAATACAAAACTCTCCTTCTAAATATAAATTGTCATATTGTTTTGTGTATGTTAAGTTGGAATAAATTGCTATGCATCACACCTGACCAGCATTTGGGCTGGCAGCCTTCCCTGCCTTTGTCAGAGGTTGAGCTTGCAGCTGGTTTCTGGGGTAGGGAACCCAAGCACACCTTCAGAGATTCCCTCCACCGCAGTTTCTAGTTCAATAACTGCTCAAACTTTGTCTCAATGTCTTGTTGTTTGTCTTTGTGTCTCCCCCTCTTCTCTACCTGTCCCCCCCCATCCTCTTACTCTCTCCCATCTTCTGATTGGGAAGGCTTTTAAAGACCTCCAGCAGGTCTGAAGTGGAGTTAGCTAGCCCCAGTCTGCCTGGGCCAGCTCCCTACCAGCTGCTCCTAATTGCCCTGCAGCCCTCTGCCTCTAATTAGCAGGCCTTTTACCCTTTTTGGGATGCTTTTTCTTCCCCCCCCCCCCCCCCCCCGTAGCAGCCCTCTGGCCTGACCTTGTTACATTATGTATTTCTTATTTAGTACCGCTTTACTTTCTACTTACTTTTCCTTTACAAATGGTAGCTATTTTCTATTTATGTATTCAAAATTCATCTTGGTAAACATTTTTCAGATTAGGTAAACTCAAATTATGAAAGAAAATGCTTGCTACTTCCCCAGAAATACTTTCTCTTTCATTAATACAGGTTGGACCCGACTGGTCCCAAATGAGGGAATTTGCTGGATAGGAGAGGTGCCCTGCTACTGGCCCTCTAACCAGCCATTCCTCCCTGCCACTGGGCCCAGCTCCACTGCTGAGGGCTGCTGAGGCCCCAGAGCTCTCTGGTCTTGGTTTAGAGAGGATGCAATCTGTATCAACTTTTCTATGAATTGGGCTTACTTGACAAGCAGTAAATTCTGTCTTGCAGCAGAACTATTGTAAACATAAGTGAGTACAGGGCTCGACAAATACACTTGCCTGCTGGCCCATGGTGAGTAGATTTTACCAGCTGGTGAGTGCAGGGGCAGACTGGCCCAGTGGGTCGTTGTGACAGGCTGGCCAAAGCCCGCACTATGGACGGTGCGGCCCCATCCAATCTGCCGGCTGGCGGAGGAGCAGAGCGCTGCTGGGAAGGGGGAAGTGCAGCGATTCTTGCCACGGGGCTGCCTGCGTGCAGCTCCAGCGTGAGAAGGCGGGGTGGGATACCAGGACGCTGGCGTGACTTGGCCCTGCGGATTTTAAAGGGCTGCGGTAGCTCGGCTCTGGCTGTGTGTCCCTGGGAGCTGGCTGCGGCACGCGGTGCAGCCAGGCTCCACCCCACCGGCTCCAGTCCTGCCACGGCCTCAGCCCCCTTTCTCTGTGCCGCCCATTCCACATGCCTTCCTTGCACTCCTGACTCCCTGCTCTCCCTCTTCCCTGCGACCCTCTGGCTCTGCGCTGCCCTTGCACCCTGCTCCCCTCGCGATCCCTGCCCCCCAGCTCTGTGCTGCCCATTCCCTGCACTGCCACTAGACCCTGATCCCTTTGCTCCTCCCATTCCCTGTGCCTCCACTGCACCCTGCCCCCCCAGCTCTGTGCTGCCTGTTCACTGCACTGCCCCTAGACCCTGATCCCTCTGCGTCCCGTTCCCCACGTCCCATTCCCCGTACCTCCACTGCACCCTGTTCCCCCCGATCCCTGCATCCCTCTGGCTCTGTGCCTCCCGTTCCCCGCTACCCTCGTACCTCCCCACTGTTCCCTGCACCCCTCTGGCTCTGTGCTGTCCCTGCACCCTGCTCCCCCTGTGGGTCGGGAGTGAAGGGTGCTTTTCCATAGGGAGGGGCTGGACAGGGCAGGGAAAAGGTTGCTGTCACCCAGCGGCGAGTGAAAGGGGGAGTTCACCTGAAGCGCCTTTGCCTTTATGGGAAAAAAAGAATGAAATGCTATTTGCTATTTATAGGGCTAAAATGCCGGGACAAAAGCAAAAACAAACAAAAACCCATTGCAAAATGCAAACGTGTAAAAGACAGCAAAAAACGGGGGGTGGGGGGGAAGCGGCCAAAAATGTTTTGCTTGGGGCAGCAAAAAACCCAGAGCTGGCCCTGGGGGAGGGGAAGAGGCTGTGCTGGGCTGTGGAGAGGGGAAGGGAAGGGAGGGGAGGGGAAAAATATGGGGAAGGGGCTTGTGCTGAGGGGAGGGGAGGAGGTCAGGAGAAGAAAAAAGGGAAAGGCACCAAGGGACGGGTGCAGGAGAGACAAAGATGCCAGGGGGCCAAGTGCAGACAATGAGGAAAGGGCAGGAAGGGGGGACAGGGTGATGCTAGGAGGAGAGGGTAAGGGCAGTGGGGGCTGGAGGGAGAGGTGCTGGGAGAAGGCTTGAAAGAAAGGGTGGGCATGAGGAAGGTGGGGATGGAGCAAGGCATCTGAGGGCACAGGGGCATATGGGGAACAGGGGCAGAGGGTGGTGAGGGAGGCACCAGGAGGGTGCAGGTGCCAAGGGATTCTGGAGGTGAAGCAGAAGGGCAGATACCTGCAGGGGAGGGACCAGCACCAGAGGAGAGAGGCAGGGCAGGTGTGTAGAGGGAGGTTTTAGGAGAGGGGATGAGGGGTAGTTCACATGATCAGAGTGGGGCTACTGGAGGAGTGGGCATGGGGGGGAGAGAAGGGCTGGTGGAGGGGGGCAGGTCTCAGGAAGGCCAAGGGCAGTGAGAAGGGCAGGAGTCAGGACAGCAGAGGAGGGTGAGGGTTAGGGTTTTTCAAAAACTGCATAGTAATGTGGAGAGTCATAATTAGAGTTGCCAGTTATAGCAACTTACACTTCCTTTGAATTTTTTCCATAAAACACAAATTAATCATTTATATTAATCATTTGTGGCAAGTGTTTTAATCACTGTTTGTGATGCAATATCCAGAATAGGCAAATATTTAATACTCAGTCCTCTAGTTAAAGTCTTCTGTGTGTTCCCTGTTTCTCTTCTCTTTCCTTGCCTATTTCTGTTATCAAAACCTTTCTATTTTTTTAATGGAGTAATGATGGATCATTTAGTGGTTTACCAAATACCATCAAGGAGCAGAACAAACAGGTCTTTAATGGAGGGGTAGCTCTATTAATCTATAATTTTAAAATAAATAGTTCTTTGGCACCATATAGACTAACCAAAATATGTAGAATCATGAGCTTTCGTTGGTAAAACCTATTTCATCAGATGCCTTGTTTTTAAAGGTCTTTGATGGTTTACTTGTTCCACTTATAACATTCATGACTGTTGGAGCCATTCAATTATGGTAACATGTTTCATATCTAAAGGCAAAAGGAAAGGCTATTCCAAGACAATAGTAAGCTATTAAGGGACTGTAGAATGCTGAGATGTCTAAAAATACAGGCAACAGTGTTTTCTTAGGCATGATTCTCATATAGAATACTGATAAAATAGTTTGAATACATTCAAGTAGCACTTGGCTATTTAGTAAGCTGTTTTTAAAGTTTTGTTTATTTGATTATGCATTTGCAACTTTACATGCTCTTGTTAGGAGTTGGAATGTGGCCAGTGAAAATAATAGAACTATGAAAAGCAAAATGTCTTGCTAGGCAGTGAGTTAATGGGATTGTATTTTGACATTACAAAATATTTAGGGCTTATCTACATGGGGCATTACTGTGCTTTGGCTACTAAAGTGTAGTAAGAGCAAGAGTGTGGGACTTCACTGTGCAGCAAGCTAGTTTGCTATAGATTGATTCTGATAAATCTTTAGTTGGTGTTTCTGTATACGATCAGCTATCAAACTTGTGGCGCTATTAAATGTTTTCAACTATACTATATTTTGTACATCCTGGCCACTACTTTGTTGCTCCTCCTTGCTGTTCTAACGAGTGACAGCGGTTAACTTAAAATATTTTTCTGTAGAAATCTTCAGTTGAACTTTTGCAACTGATTTGAGATTAATAGTTTCATGTGAAATGCTTATGGATTATCTAATGAACATATTTTGGCATTGTCCATACTTACATTGGTAGTGTCTGAACAGAAGGGAAAAAGCATTGTACAGTAAAACTCTGATGGTCCGGCATCTGACGGTCCGGCACTCCTGATGATCCAGCACCATCAGGAACCTGGAAGTGCTCCGGGCAGCCGGACCATTGGAGCTGCTCTGCCCCCAGCTTCCCAGATTCAGCCGCTGCTAAAACTGACCGGCGGCTGAATCGGGGAAGCTGGGGGCAGAGCAGCTGGAGTGCTGCTGGGTAGGTCCCATAGCGCTGCCCCTCGGGGCTGCGGGACCAACCCGGCAGCACCCCAGCTGTCCCTGATTCAGCCGCTGCTGAAACTGACCAGTGGCTGACTCCAGGAAGCCCTGCTTCGGGCTTCCTGGAGTCAGCCGCTGATCAGTATCAGCAGCGGCTGACTTGGGGACACCTGAGGCAGAGCAGCTGGGGTGCTGCCAGGTTGGTCCAGTAGCGCTGAGGAGCGGCACTGCGGGACCAACCCGGCATCACCCCAGCTGCTCTGCCCCAGGTGTCCCAAAGAGCAGCTGGGGTGCTGCCGGGTTGGTCTCGCCGCACCAAGGGTCGGCGCTACCGGACCAACCTGGCAGCACTCTAGCTGCTCTGCTGCAGGTGTCCCCGATTCAGCCGCTGCTGAAACTGACCAGCAGCGGCTGAATCAGGGATGCCTGGGGCAGAGCCGGACTATCGGAAGGGGGGGCTATGAGGGGGTCTTGGGTTGGGTGGGATGCCACTCCAGACCCCTCATAGCCGCCCCTTCCGATAGTCCGGCATATCTGATAATCTGGCACCCCCTGGGTCCTAAAGGTGCCAGATTATCGGAAGTTTACTGTATTGTGCTTGAATTGTCTGATCCAGTGAAGGCAGAGAGGTGTTCTGTGGGCTTTTTTGAGACCTTCATTTATTATATCAACTGTCTTTGAAAATCGACTTCTGAAAATGGTATTGGTGCAGAATGGGACAAATTCTTCAGTTTTAGGCATCCTGATCTCTTGGTATACCTATTTAACTGACTAGAACATCTCATATTAGAACATAGATAATTTGTGTATTTTTTTGACATTTGGTGTATGTTTTTCATGTACGTGAAGGTTTTCACTTTTGTATTTAACACTTTTTTCCTTGTGTTACATATGGTACTACTTTTTGTTCTCTGTGTAGGATTTTTTTAGTCCTATTTTGGCATTTGGTATCCAATTTTCATCATAGTTTTTGTTTTAGCTGAGATGCAGGCTCAGTTGTAAATTCTTATATTGGTGCTTGCATTAGTTTCATGCAAAAAGTATTTTGAGAGAAATTAACATGTTAAGTTTCACTGAAATATATTTGACACTTTAAACACAAACACAACAAATGAATATATTTCAGCATACTGAATAAAATGGTACTTTGTGTGTACAGACGCTTGCAGCTTCTGGATGGGGAATATGAAGTAGCTATGCAGGAAATGGAAGAGTGTCCAATTAGCAAGAAAAGAGCAACATGGGAAACTATACTCGATGGGAAGGTATGAACCATTGTCTCATTAGTCTATGCAATATTTGACAGTTAAACTGCTGAGATCTCTGCTGGTCATGCAGACCAATACTGTTTTGTTGTTCCCTTCTAATCCTCTGTATCATCTGTTCTCTTGTCTTGTACTTAAATTCTCTTTCTCTTTTTTGCTTTGGCAACTGTTTCCTCTAGTGATTGATGTATCTACTTAACTAAAACTTCAATCTGTAAATAGTTATAGTTAAGTTAGCATATAATTTGTATTTGGGGGCGTGGGTCCTCCCACTCCAGTTTGTTCACCCTTTTGGGTATGGCTTATTCAGGTGTTCATATCCATTCTGTTAAGGGTGTATGCATGCTGCATTCACAATCATTGGAATGTTTTCCCTAGAGGTACCCAGTCAGGTTGGCTGTGCATCCCTCTGGAGTGGTACCCGTATCGTGGTGTGTATAGCAACTGCCGCTCTGCCACCTGCTCGCTTCTTTCTTACTGCCAGTGACGATCCTTGGAGCTTCTTGCCCTTGCGAGGCAAGCGCTACCCTGGTGGTCTCTTTCCTCAGTAGTTCTGGTTCTTCTTATAGTTGTAGTTATAAGGAGTGTAGCAAGTATTAGTAACTTTTGGATTTGAGGTTTTCTGCCACACTTCACTTCCCAGATCAGGGCATCCAGTGGTCACGGGTTTGAATCCTGTATAAGCTGCGGGAAGCTTTTACAAGGTGATCCACGTGAAGTGCCTGGGAGAAGAATATCAAATGGACAAGTGTTCTTTTTGGTCCTGGATCTGAAACTTCTACAAATGGAAGAGGGACTGTCATCTCAGATTCCTCATGGAGGCAGCATTCCAGCCTCAACCTGCAAGATCAGCACTGACCACTTCCAGTAGTGCACTAGCCTCAGTGCAGGACCTCTCGGTGCTGAAGGAAGGACTTTTTGTGAGGGCACAGTCATTGCTTTCCTGCACACCAGCAGGGTACAAGCACAAGGCACTGATCCCATTCCCCAGTGATTCACAAAAAGAAGGTGGACCAAAATTAGTTCCCAGCCACCCACGATCTTTGTGGTACTAATTGCAGTATCCCCCCTCCCAATCCAGAAGCAAGGAAAGACCATTACCATGCAGCACCAATCACAGTTTCCTTGATGCTGATCCCTGGCATGGAAAAGCCCCACATGGCTGGGGTTAGCCTCTGTCTACTCCTCAGACTTAAGGGAGTCTTCAGTCTCTGGATGGAGCAGTTATATATCATGCTCCCGGCACCCTTCCTAGCAGCTCTTGGATCACCATAGCTCACGTGACCCACTGGCACCAATGGTCTCCTGACTGCCACAGAGGCAAGGGGCGGTTCACTTTTGGACTCCATGGGGCTACCATCAGACTCAAGGGCAGGACTCTAGAACTGCCTCAGTGTTTCATGGAGCACCCCCAGACCGTCAGCATCAGGGTCACATCTTACCTCAGCAACCTACAGGGGCTCTAGAACAGTGGAAGGACATTGTGCTAGTGCCAACAATTGCAGGAGACCTACGTGTGCCCCAAGCAGCGCAGACACAGCCTGTGTGGACACAACCAGAGGCCCAACAAGTAGCAGATTCTAGGGAATCAGAGCCAGAATGACCCAATATTTCTAGCCTCATCATCTTCATCTGTAGCTGAGGCAGTGGCTGGGACTTACACCTCTTCCTTGCCAGTTATGAACATGAAGGGACAGACCCCTTTCATAGAGTGGCCCAGAATTAACATTTTTAGGCTAACAAGGTAATAGAGGAGTGGACACAGTGGTTGACATCCTCCTTGCCCCTCATCAAAACCATTACCACCACCATAAAGGTGCTCTGGCAGACTCCAGACTCCATAGCCTCAACAGCCAAAGGAGTGAAGAGGAGATACTTTGTGCCTCAAGTTGACTAAGAGCACCTGTTTATCCACCCACAACTGTAAACTTGTATGGTACATGCAGACAATGATAAGGAGTGTCAGGGCCAGCTGGCCCCACATAAAAATCTAAGGAGGCTGAGAAACTAGACCTATTTGTCCAGGAGGGCTGTTTGGAGGGAGGGGCGAGAGAGACTTCAGCTACCTGTGGCAGACCAACAGACAGTGCTCAGCTGATATGCATTTAACATGTAGAGTATTCTATCTAAGTTTCAGAAACTGTTCCCAGCATACTCCAGACAGGAGTTTGGGACACTGCTGGAGAAGAACAAGGGGGTCTCGAGTACCTTCCTTATAAGCAGTTCTTGACTTTGCACACTTTGCTGCCTGCACTATGGTCACTGGCATTGTAGCCACATGTGATGCACAACAGTGTCTGGTATCACTCGAGGTCACGCATACTATACAGGATCTACCCTTTGACTGTGCAAGACTACTTGTGCAAATGGGAGTCTGTATTTGCCACAGTCTGAAGGACTTGAGGGCCACACTTGAGACACTGGGGATTCACACACCTGCACCTCAGAGAAAACCCTTTTAGTCCCAGCCCCCGAGCCATTTTATGCTGAATTGCGCAGGCAGGACATCAGTAAGTGTAGGGGAAGGAATAATAGGAGACAGCAGTCGTCGTCTTCCTCGTCTGGCTAAGGGCAGGACACCTTGAAGCAACCACAGGGTTCAAAATCCAGTTTTTGAAGGTGTGCCCAAGGATGGACATCAGTTACTTTCCCAGATCCTTACCCATTTGTGAACCAGTTGTCCTGCTTCTACCATGCCTGAACCCAGATTACTTCAGATCACTGGTTTCTGAGCAGCGCAGAGCTGGGATACTTCCCCATCCCTTTTCAAAACCCTTCTCACAAACTGCTTTTACAGAAGGTGCAGTTGTTTCTTGCTCTAAGGGCAATAGAGTAGGTTTCTTAAACATTTTGGGGCAAGGATTTTTACTCATTACTTCCTTGTGCTCAGTGCCAAGCATGGGCTGAACCCTATCCTCAACCTCCAAGAACTCAATTACTTTGTAAAGTGAGTTTCTAGATGGTATCCCTGGCTTCCACCATTTGTTCCCTGGATCCAGGGGACTGTACACCACCCTCAACATGAAAGATACTCTTTCACATGTCCATCATTCTGGCCCACTGAAGGTTTCTCTGTTTATGGTAGGGAACAAGTTCTACCAGTTTAGCATGCTCCAGTTTGGCCTCTCAACAGCCCCCCTAGGTATTCACAAAATGCATGGTAGTGATGTCAGTCTTTCTACACAATCACCACGTGCAGGTGTTTGTAACTGGACAACAGGCTTATTAAGGCCAAATCATGAGAGCAGGCTTCAGAGAATGTGCCCCATACCCGTGCCCCATTTCTAAGACAGTGACTTATTCTGAACATACGCAAATCCACCTTGATACCTACACAAAACATTGAGTTAATAGTGGCCCTCATAGATAACACGGTCCGAGGCCCAGTTTCAAACCAATGCATTACCAATTCCTCAACAGCAGCAAGGAATTGCATGAGATTGTTAGGACACATGGTGTCATGCACATATGTAGTTCAGCACTCAAAGCCATGCCTCAGACCCCTCTACATATGGTTAGTGCAGGTGCTCATGTCACCTCCCTTACTGCCTGTCCTCCAGTCACTACAGTGATGGCTTCAATGGCAGTCTGTGTGGAAGTTCCTTTTGCCAAGCCACAACCCACAATGGTGCTGGTCACTGATATCTTAGTGCTAGGTTGGGTGGCACACTTGGGTGAAATCAGGACTTATGGAGGGACAGATCTGTCTATAACCACATCAATGTACTGGAGCTCAAGGCAGTTCAGGTGGCATTCCAAGCCTTGAATAGACACATACAAGCTGACTGTGTGATGGTACTCACAATATGTCGGCAGTGTTTTATATAAACAACTAGGGTGGTGCTCACTCCTCTCCCTTGTGTAGAGAAGCCCTAGAGCTCTGGGAATTTTGCATCACTAATTTGATACCTTCAAGCCTTATCCCTCCTGGAGGTGCAGAACAAGCTAGAGACCAACTCAGCTGCTCGTTCCTCAGACCAGACATTTCCCTGTCTGGGGGTGGGGTTTTCCTCACTTGGATCTCTGACATGAAACAACCCATGGGTTTGAAGTTTAAATCGTGCAGGACCTGCCAGAAGCCCATGCTGCAGAGTAGTAACCACAACTTCTGCCTAAAATGTCTGGGAGATGTAAATGAAACACATGATTTCAGCAGCTGCAAAGGATTCTGCCCTAGAACTAAAAAGGAAAGGGATTTCAGGCTCAAGTAACTCCTCATGGCTGTGGTGAACTCAGCCTCATGAACAATGTCTTTTGCCATTGCCATGAATAGCAGTTCATGGTTTTAAGTCTCAGGCCTGCCCCTACAGGTCTAGCAGAGAATATAGGACTTCCCTTTTGATGGCTTGCGGTTATTTTCAGAGGAGATGGACTCCAGTGGCCTAAAAAATTCAAGACTCCACCCAAGTCAGGCTGTTGCTGACAGTCATGCTTCCAGACTATGTACTCCATTATGGAGCACTTTAAACATTTCTCCATCATGACAACACAGCTGCTTGATCACATGACCACTTGAAAATATGTAGTCCAAACACACGATTCTCTGGCTCGGAGCCCTTCGGACATGGTTGGCATCAGTGTATTGCCCAAGTAGGCATAGCTTAGACAAGGTAGTTTCTCTTGCTTTCTCCTCAGGTTGATGAATCCCTTCCAGCTGTGGCTCAACCTTTTTGGTGGTTTGCATAGGAGTGCCCTTCTCCAGACCACAGCCGTTGATCCATAGATTCTTCACCATTAGGGTGGGATGCGCAGATAGAGGTGCTCAGGGAGCAAGGCCACTGGTCTCAAACAAAAATCTTGCTCCATATCAACATGAGAGAATTGAGGGCAGTTCACTTAGCCTATCAAAGCTTTCAATCCCATCTGGAGGGCAGGTGTGTATTGGTCATGACTGACAATACAACAGTGTTGTTTTCTGTAAATAGATATTGTGGACCATGCTTCTCTCCCCTATTCCAGGAAACCCTCAAGCTGTGGGACTTCTGCATAGCACGCTCAATAAACTGAAGGTGTCTTACCTTCTGGGATCCCAAAATGAGCGTGCAGCCTATCAGCACATCCTGCCATGAGTGGCTGATTCTCCCTTACATCGTGAGCAGCTTCCTTCAGTGGTGTGAGTTCCCCAAGTGGACCTGTTTAGAATGAAAGGGAATAGGAAGTGTCAAAAGATGTGTTCCCACCCTTCCTGCTTATTCACAAGATCAGAAGGGACAGCATGTCAGTCATTCTGCTAGTATCTGCCTGGCTACCATCCCTGGTACATATCACTCCTGGAATTTAGTAGCCACTGAGAACACCGTGCTGTTGGTGCTAGATTTCATCACCCAATATGCCTCCATCATCCCAACCTTGAGTCTCCCCACTTCATAACATGGAAGCTTCATGTGTAAATTTCATGGTGTTGGTATCTTCTGAATAGGGATGTAAGTGACTAGTTGACTATCCAGTAAGCAAAAGCTTGTTGGATAGCTGACTTAGTCCCATGACTAGGGATGTGAAGGACTAGTCAACTATCCAATAAGCAAATGTGTATTGAATAGTTAGTCGACTAGTTGATTCCTCCCTGCCCCCACTGCTGCCTCTATCAGAGGCAGCAAAGGAGGGGGGGGAAGAGGGGATACTTCAAAGCGGCAGCACAGCGCAGCTGAGCCGAGGCAAAGTTCAGTGGGGCAGCCCCTCACAGCTGACCCCTGGCTGCATGCTGCGCTGCCAATTTGAAATGCACAAGAACCACCACTGAGGATACTTGTGCATTTCAAAGCTGGCACAAGCGTGCAGTCCAGAGTCAGTGGGACTTCCCGTTGGCCCTGGGCTGTGCACAGAGTTCCACATTCCTCCCTTGAAATGTACAAGAGCCCCAGAGGGAGCTCTTGTACATTTCAAGCGAGGAATGTGGAAGTGTTTGTTGAGAAGTGGGTGGAAATTCCATCAACTACTTGACTAGTCATTAACATCCTTACCCATGACTAATGGCTTCCCCCTCCCCCCCCCTTCCGCCTTTCTGTGTTGATCAGAGGCAGCAAGGGGTGGGGAGCCGGTGCTTGGGGGGGGGGGGTAGCGGGGACCAGGTGCAAGCTAGGAATCAGCTGATTCCCGGCTTGTGCAGAGTCCCAGAAGCTGCACTTCTGCTTTTGAAATGTTTTAAGAGCTTCCTGGCTCTCAGTACATTTAAAAGGCAGTGCCTCAGCAGGGTTAGCTCCTGGGTCTGAGAGCTAACCCCACTGCAGCTCCCCTGCTTATCGACTAGTTAAGCATTGGTTAAATCTATTGACTAGTTGATTGAATTAAATTTAACATCCTAGTTCTGAACCGATCAGGAAGTTAGGCCTAGTTAGTCAGTCAAAAGCCATCCCCTAAACCCTGGGTGACACAAGCACATCTTCAACTCAAGCATCAATATCCTTCATCTTAGACTATCTGTTGGTCTTGAAGTAGTCAGGTCTGGTGGTATCACTCTGAAAGCTTCACCTAGCAGCCACCTTGGCAGGCATGGATGATCTGTCAGTTTTCGCTAGCCTCATAGTAGTTCATTTTCTCAAGGGCCTGGACAGGTTATACTAATGAGGGGCTTCCTAGGCTAGCAAGTGGGCTGCATGAGTGGCCCTCAATCTCTGGGCCACAAGATTGTCGTATCCAAGACAGCCTTCTTAGAGGGGGTAGTCTTGCTAACTGCCCTTGGCATGCCTAGAATTTGCAGGGTGTGCTGTTTGAACTGTAGCAGCACTTTGGATGCAGAGAGAGTTCACAGCTCTCAGTGTTGTGTGCAATCAGCATGCAGCTCACTTCATGCTCCCTTGCTTTAAGTACGTCACTTTTGTAATACTGGTAGGGAAAAAAACCTGTGCAGATGAAAACCAACAGAATCTTGCAAGCCTTGTGTGTGAACAGTGGTGAAAGTGTCATGTTGGCCACACAGAGAACCCCAATGAGCCACATGCAGCTCTCGAGCCGCAGGTTACCTACCATTGGATTATACTGTCTGGTCTGTCATTCAGTACCAGTTTAGGATCTTAACCTGGTACTCTCCAGTTTAATAGGCCCTCCCTTGGGCCCTTAGCAACATGCTTCTCTATCTCTTGTGGAAAGTAGCATTCTGGGTGGCGATAACTAGCCTGGAGGATGTCTGAGATCAAAGCCTTGGCATATGAACCTCCATACACGGTCTACAGAAAAAGTCCACTTGTGGCCTCATCCAGCCCTTCTGCCAAGGTGGTATCGCACTTTCATACAAGTTAGTATATTTTTCTTTCAGTATTTTACAATTACAGTTGCCCATACCAACAGTGGGGAACAAAGACTCTATTGCCTGAACGGGAAGCTGACTCTGGTCTTCATATTTAAAAGTTAAAACTGTTCCAGAAGTCTAACCAGCTATTTGTTGCCGTAGTGGTCAGGATGAAGGGCCCTTTGTATCATCCCAAATAAATTAGTCATAAATATGATGCTTTGTGGGTGGCTAAAGTGCCAGCCCTGATGCTGACAGGGCATTGTAAAAGAGCTCAGGCCTCCTTGGCTGCTTTCCTGGCACAAAGCCCCCATACAAAAGATTTGCAGAGCAGTGATTTGGTCCCCAATACATACATTCACTTTGTATCATGCTATCCTCCAGTATGCCAAGGTGCTTCAGTCAGCAAATCCATGAGTTCCGTCCACCTCTCCAATCTTTTTGGGGAAAAACCTACTTTGAATTGATGTGATCAAGCACTTGAAGAAAAAATGGTTAGCCACTTTCTTATATTTGTTCTTTTGAGATGTTGCTCATCCATTCCAAGACCCACCCACCTTCCCTTCTGTCAGAATCTCTGGCAAAAAGGAACTGAGGAGGCAATGGGTCAGCAGGGACCTAAAGGAACAGCTCTGGGGGGACACTGCACTTTTTCTGAGTTCTTCCACTAGGGAAAGAACCTTATGATGAATCTGCACACAGGGTACTCACACCACCTTGGAATCAACATAAACAACACATCTTGAACAGCAGTTACAAGAAGGTAGGTAACTTTTTTGTGGCACTTGGCTCTTCATCCATGTCACATTAATTTGAGAATCAGTTATACATTACATTTAACTCAGTCAAACCTACAAGAATGTTCCAGAAGCAAATAGTGAAGTACATTTTAAAAAGGACACAGAGAACCTTTAGAAAAACAAGCTGGAGCATAAAAACTCAATCATTAGGAGATTGGTGGGAATGGACTTTCGAGTCCTCACTCATGTGGTTGCATTTGTGGGGCGATAGGGAGGGAGAGTAGCAGTTTATCCCTTAACTATTGACGTTTTTAAATTTAAACCTTTTCATATACTTGAGTCTAAATTTAGAAATGATTACAATTATGATCAAATGATTTTGATGAGAAAAATAAATAAAAACATGTCTTGTTTTTTGCTTTGTTTTTTCCCCAGAGGTTACCTCCATTTGAAACATTTTCTCAGGGACCTACACTTCAGTTTACCCTTCGTTGGACTGGAGATACAAATGATAAATCTACAGCTCCTATAGCCAAACCTCTTGCAACACGTAATTCAGAAAGTCTCCCTCAAGAAAACAAGCCTAGTTCTGTTAAACCTACTCAGACTATAGGTAAGGAAACTCCTGGTAACATGAATAATTGGGTCACTGATACGTTTAGTTTTTAACGAGCTCCTTCTATAATGAAATGCCTAGTTTCAGAATTCCTCATTGCTGCATTACTGAAGTTTTAATAAACTCGAAACTTGTGAGGTGCCTTATTACATCACTGAAGCTATAAAGGATTATGTGAAATCACTGCAGCTGAAGCAAGTTGGTTGTGTGTATTGGTTTCCCTAAATTATTTTTTGTAGGATTATAATTTCATTTGAGTCAAGTATTAGCTCAGAATGCTTCAGTTAGGAAAATTACTTGTTGAAATGTTCAGTTTCATTCTCATTTTAATTTATAATAGAATTGAAGACTTTTAATGGATTGCTGTAGTTATAAAATACTGTCATTGAAAATAAGTAGATTCAAAAATAAAAATTAATTTTGACTCTATAGTACTCAGTGCAGTGTTGATGGCACAGTTGGTGTTTATCTGTTATATATTTTGAAAAGCTTGTGGATTTGTTTGTGCAAAGTAGTCATACTTTGTGATAACCTACAGATACTAAATTTTGAATAAACAATCCTGCCATTTAAATTAGCTAAATGCACTACTTTTTACACCGGGATATATATGCTGGGTGGAAGGTTTAAATATTTTTGTTTTTCATCGGGGAAAAGGTCATGACTATTATGATTAGAGTTCATAAAAATATTTGCTAACAAAATTGCTTCACCTATTCAGCTGTCATATTAGTGCAAAAAAATCTTTACTGTTACAAATCACAAAATTCAAATTAGTTACAGAAATAGTAATGGAAGTTTTACGAGTTTCTGATTCAAATTTACTATGTATGGTAAATATTCAATAAAATTAATAATGTTTGAAGTTGAAATCCTACAAATTTTAAACTGTTCTTTTACTTCCCTTTTGCAAGCACTTTAATACATTCTATTACATATATTTAATTACTTGAACTTTCCTATGATTATAATCTATGTAAAATTATTTTGCCTGGTGAATGATGGGCCTGATCTGCTAGTATATAATAAATGGCACTGTTGTGCAAATAGAATTTTAAGTCACTTTTGAGCCAGTATAATCTGGCAAAACCTGTTTTATCGTAATCATGTGATAGTCACTACATACATAATAGACTTTTTTCAGTTTTCTGGCATAGTTAAATTGCTATAATTTATATGAACTAGTATTTCTTCTTCAAGTGGTTGCTCATGTCCATTCGAAGTAGGTGTGCGCGCCGCGTGCACCACGTCTTCCGGAGCGTTTTCCCTAGCGGTACCCGTAGCGCCGGCAGGGCGCCCCCTGGAGTGGCGCCGCCATGGCGGGGCATAAGTACCCCTGCCGGCGCTGCCCCACCTCAGTTCCTTCTTACCACCGTGTTGGTCGTTGGAGCGTCTCTCTCTCTATAGCTGTTAGGCTTAGATATGTTAATGGTTCCCGTTTCTCACTTTGTAAATAGTTGTGTAGTTAGATAGGTTTTTTGTTTTGTTCCTTGCCCCCTTGGGGGTGAGGAATGCCAGGGCCACAAGGCTTTAAAACGTGCGCTGACTGCGGGAAGTTTATGCCCGGGGCGACCCACACGACAGATGCCTTAGGTGGCTGGGTGAGGCCCATTTGGCAGTAGCCTGCAAGATCTGCAAGTCTTTCAAGCCTTGTACCAGAAAGGACAGAGTTTCCCGCTTGAAGCTTCTCCTTATGGAGACGGCGCTTCAACCGGCACCGCCGGACCAGCCTGGGGTATGCAGCGCACCGGCCTCCACACGCGAGGCCATACACTGGCACCGGGCGTCGGCGGCAGGCTCCCACCACCGCTCTCACTCTTCTTCGAGATGTGTTGCTCATGTCCATTCAACTCCCACCTTACCTCCCCTTCGTTGGCATATCCGGCAAGAAGGAACTGCGGTGGGGCAGCGCCGGCAGGGGTACTTATGCCCTGTCATGGCGGCGCCACTCCGGGGGCGCCCTGCCGGTGCTACGGGTACCGCTAGGGAAAACACTCCGGAAGACGTGGTGCACGCGGCACGCGCACCTACTTCGAATGGACATGAGCAACACATCTCGAAGAACAACAGTTACAGGTAAGTAACCGTTCTTTTTGAGCATTATTGAAATGCCTCTTCATAAAAATAAAATGGCAAAAAGATACACATGCCTAAAGAAGTGTCTTCAGCTCCTGTTTAAAAGTTAGGGTTAAATTTGTCACCTAAATTTGTAAGTAAGTTTTTGTTGTATCTTGCTGCATATATAATTGTACCTAGACTGGATTTGCTCTGAGAATTACAGTGGCCATGTTAGGCCGCCTATTAAAGGGATTAAAACAGGCATCTATCACTTGACGGCATTTACTGGAGCAAGAGAAGGGGGTTTTCTGCTGAGGTAGAATACCCTCCACTCCCCCACTTTTTTTGAGGTGCTAGCTGGCTAGATTGCTCCAAATATCTAAAAGTAGTACAGAAATGTAGCTGCAGTGCTTGTAAGGTAGGCATATTTTAAGTTACTGAGATGCTAGTTAAACTAAAGATGTTAACTAGCAATTAATTTACTAATCAAGTAGTCAATGGAATTTCCATTGACTAGTCGATATGCACTTCTGTGTTCTGCCTTTGAAATGTACAAGAGCCCTAGCAGAGGCTCTTGTGCATTTCAAAATTGGAACACCATGTGGAGCCCAGGGCTAGCAGAAAGTCCAGCTGGCCCCAGGCTCTATGCTGCACTTCCTCTTTGAAATTCTCAAGAGCCCCTGCTGCGGACTCTTGTATATTTCAAAGCTGGCACTGTGCAGGGAGCCTGGGGTCATCTAGAGAGTCCGCAGCTGATCCCAGGTTCCACCTGGCATTTCAGGGGGCAGTGCGCACTGAGCCAGGGATCAATTGGGGCGTCCTCAGCTGACCCTGGGCTCCATTTGGCCCTGCCGCTTTTAAGTACCCTCCTCCTCTCCCCCTCTTTTGCTGTCTTTGATAAAGGTAGCGACAAGGGGGAGCAACTGGTTGAGTATCCTTTTGAACAGTCCTTTACATCCCTAATTTTAACTTATCAACTTTTAAAAATGTGTGTGGTAAAAACACACACATCCTTAGTGTGAAAGATGTAGCAGCTGCAAGTGATGATCGTGTTCATGAAATATGTATTGGAGTAGATATGTCAGGCATACACACTAGTAACCAGGTCCAGCTTCTGGAGTTCACTTTGTCTTACCAAGCAACAAAATTCTTCTTTGATTACGTGTTGCGTGCAGTGCTGACAGTCAAAGAAATTTTATGACTTAAAAGATATATAGAGCAGTTAGCGTGCAATCCAGCAATAGGACAAAGTCTGGATTAATCTTTTTTTTTTTAAAAAAATTGAAGTGTCTTTTTATGTTGACTGGTGCATCCCTGATTTTTGTTATCCAAAGTACAGTAGTACTGGAAGTCTGTTATGCTCAGTTGGATCGGGAAATCATTTTCTTTCTCAAAACTTAGATCAGAAGCTACAAGGTGAAATCTAATTGATATAAATTCAGTCCCAGTAAGATGGGTAGTTTTTAATGGTAGACAGGGAGAGCATTTAAAACTGAATGAATGAGTGTTAATCTACTACTGGAATTTTAATGATTTGCCGTTTCAGGATTTCATTGAGTCCAGTACTTAGATTCCTGGATAACTGTAGTGGCTAGTCTAGATATTGTAACCTTTTCTTTGATTCAGACCTAAATCAATACTCCCTGTAAGCTCTTGGGCTGCTACCCAGGAAAGATTCAAATGCCACTAAGCTGATTACCAGAGCATTCACAAAGTCCACAGCCAGCAGCATATGTTTCGACTAGTGGTGCACTTCTGTACATACCTTGGTGCACATAACAAAATGTATTCCAAACATGGATGGAAAAAATAAAGGGAACATAGACTCAACACCATTATTCATGCCTTTGCAACCTCCAGATTGGAAAATTGATGTATGTTTTGGCTAAGGTGAGTGAGACTTAAAGGTCACTCAGCTTTAAATTACACAGATTTCAGTAAATCTACAGCTTAGCTACTTGGGCTGGCACAGCCACAACATCTAGTTTCTACCTTGACACCTGATTCACTTCAAGGCATGGTGGATAAAAAGCAATGATTAAAAAAAAATGGATTTTTTAATTTAAATTGGATTTTTAAAAAAATCATCAATAAAATACTAAATTTATCATTTAAAAAAGATTTAATTTTAATCTAATCACAAACATGCCAGACCTATAGTTAAAATTTATTTAAAAATAAATTCATGGCTTTAGTCTCTCCAGCCTAACAACCAGCTCTTGCTTCTTGAAAGTTCAGAATCTTCAAATTTTGTTTCTCAGCAGACTAATATGTGTAAAGATAGAGGCTGGATAGGATTGTTTTTGTTCTTTGCTTGTGTGGTGGTAAACCTGGAGCATGCCCGGTGGAGTTAGTTAAGATTTTGTCTAGAGATGTTAAAGACGATTCTCTCCCCCTCCTCTGCCTCTGAGAGAGAGGCAGCAAAGGGGGGGAGGGAAGGGGTATTTCAAAATGGCAGCGCTGCACAGCTGTGTAGTGCTGCTGCTTTGAAAACCCAAGGCGGTGTTTCAAAGGGGCAGCCGTGGAGCTGAGGGTCAGCTGGGGATTCCTCAGCTGATACCGGGGTTAGCTGGGGAGTCCCAAGCTGACTCCGAGCTCTACAGCTGCCCCTTTAAAACGCGCAAAGGTGGCATTTCAAAGGGGTAGTGGAGCCTGGGGTCAGCTGGGAACTCCCCCACCTGATCCACGCAGCATTTCCCCAGAACCCGGGGTCACTGGGGAGTCCTCGGCTTACCCCAAGCTCTGTGCGGCATGCAGTGTAGGAGCCAGGGGTCAGTGGAGAACTGAGTCCCCCGGTGACTCCGGGCTCCATGGCTTTGAAAGTCACCCTGCTGGTGACTCTTGTACATTGCAAAGCAGGTGCACATGTGCAGCCCGGAGTCTGCAGGACTTCCTGTTGGCCTCGAGCTGTATGCAGAAGTGCCTGTCGAGTAGTCGATGGAAATTCCGTCAACTAGTCTATTAACTGCATTTTAAACCCCTAATATTTGTCTAAAAACAGACAATATATAGGAAGGATGGAAGTAGCATAGAAAGGAACAGTGGAGTGCACTGGAAAGAAAGGGAAGATATTCAGTGCACGCACAGCTTCCTTTTGCCACAGAAAAACTGTGGTGGCTTCTGAGTATGAGACCCTGTCTGAGTGAGCCAGCCTCCCTTGAGCATGGCTCCCACCTACCACCCCACTATTGCCTGTGATAGAGGCAGCAGCACAGGTAGAAGGTGGCTCCGCAGCTGATATGCACAGGGACCTGGATTGAAAGCTGCTTCCCCCATGTACCGGCTCCTGCCTGCCTTGTTTCCTCTCCTGCTTCTTTATCTGTGGAGCCAACCCCTCAGTGCCTTCCATAAAGGCAGCAGTGCAAGGGGGACAAATGTGGGGACCGCCCGCCCCCCCTCGCATGGCTGCCTCTGTAAGAAGTAGCAGGGTGGGGGGGAGGCAGCTCCACAAAGCTGGGTCTCCATGTGTGTCGGCTCCTGCCTCCCCCTCCACTGCTGCCTCTCTGAGTGTGGGGAGGCGGCTCTGTGGGATAGAGGCAGCAAGTGGGGATTGTGTAGTCGATATTAATCGACAAGCCCAGTCTTATTGGTTAATCGTGTAATCAACACTAACATCCCTAGCAGGAATTCATTTAACTACAAATCTTCTGTGTAATGCAGACACCATTTAGGAACAGTATCTGTGCCCAACTCTCAAGCCATACTCAGAATGGCAGCTGCACTTTCCAGGAATCTCAGACACCATCCAGAATAAAGCAGTGACATGATGCTGTCCTCAGTAAAGCCTTCTGAGTGTCAAGCCCTTTGAGGTAATTCTCCACCCAGATTAGGGATTGGAGTTGGTATAGGAGCTGCTTTGTGTTTTTGGAAATTGGGATTGCTAATTCAGGCCAGATAAACTTGGTAAATCTCAGTAGAAGCCCTTGGGAGGTAGTCATTTTTCCCCTCCATTGGCAGAGTTCCACTTCTTTGCGTGCGTGCGCAGATCTCCAAGTTGTGCATTGTTTCTCGAGGCTCGCTAATGCTAGAATTGTTGAGCAGAATATCAGTTGCTGATGTTGACCAGAAAAGCTGCATTGCTAATTTGTCTTGCATTAAAGCATCTTATCAAGTAACCTGGCTCACCAAAGATCAATTTCTCCAAGAGGAGTGATCCCACAAGGCAAGGTGATCCAAAGCAATCTGCAATCAATAGACAACCTTGAAGGTTTATTTTATCAGCAAAGGCAAAACTTTAAGGGTTCTAAATAGATTCCTATCCCAGCTCTTTGGACCACTGACAAGTATTTTTTTTATAGCCGAGGAAGTTTCTAATATCTACATCTTATTTCCTGAGTGCTGAGAAGTGAACATAGACAGAAGATATCCTGATTATAATAATTGCAGATTGGGATGATCTGTTGTGGAGCCCAGACATCAAAGGACAAGGATCTGATGCAGCTTTCTAGAGGATAAATATGCTCTGAATGTTATCTGCTGTGTTCCTGGCAGATTTCTGTGATAGACTTGAGGATTTCTCCAAGACAGTACAGCTTTTCAGAACATTGGATTGGCGTTCTGCTACAGTCCTGAAAACCAGAAGAAAGCCCCATAGCTTATTACCCATGGAATGTTGTTTCTTTGGTGGTACAGAGAACATGGGGATGTAGGTTCTCGTCTTGATTTTGTTGAATCATATCAAGAGTATGCAAAATTTCACCTGTTCCTAAAATCTTAAGTGCGGAGTGTCTGCATTTTGAAAAACATCTTGAAAAATCAAGATTCTCTATTTAATGGCTGGAGACTAATTCAGCTCTTTTTGTTGACAGTTCAGAGGCAAGTAGGTTTAATAACTGGTCTCACTTCTTAATGCGTAGCCTTTTTACGGATCAAGTTGTAAACTTAAAAGGAGCTCTTGTTTCTGAGCTTTTAAGTGTACATATTGTATGTGTTTTTTCCGACTCTTGGTAATTTGTGTATTCGGCATCATGTTGCTGTGCTGAATAGAAGGAATGACCATAATGGGCTAAAAGGAAGACTGGGTAGAGACTACCTGACAGGCATCTATTGGATGAATCACATTGTCAACTAAGGAATTGTTTTATGCATATGCGATACCCACACTTCACCCTAATATTAACCAAAACATTTTGATTCCAGGCAAAAAATCTAAATTACATTCTTGGTTTTTACATTATAGCTGCATTTGATACTGTGTATTCTTTTGTCTGACTTCACAAATCTTTGAAATTTGAATTTAGGCAATAGTTCTGAGTGCAGTCATCTGAAGTTAATTTTTTCAAAAATATCTGTTAGAGAACCTGACTAGAAAAGAGAACATTATTTTTAACTTGAAATGCTTAGGTAATCTCTGAAGGGTTCCACCAATCTGGAGAGCCACTTTGTGTGTGACGTTTGTAACTGTCGATTTGAGAAGGAAGCTGAGCACCAAGACTTGTTGTTTGGTAAACTACCTAATTCAGAGTTGTTCATTCCCACCAGAATGAGGGAACCCTTCATAGAGCTGCTGTCTTCAGGTATGAAATAATGTCCTTTTTCCATTCCCCTAAATAAAAGTACATGTCTTTATACATGTGTTCTGTTTTTAGCTGTGAAAGAATCCTTGCCGACAGACCTACAAACAAGAAAAGAGAGAGATGTTTTAAATGAACCTCGGCAAAAGTTACGAATATTTTACCAGGTATTGAAAGCGTAACATCATTAATAGAGGGATTACATAAGTATTATAAATTTTAAATGTTCAGGCTTAATTGTCATACAGATTTTCCCATCTCAGTGAAAGAGGAGGAATTTTTAGCTATATCTGTAGGACTGTCCCATTTGCCACATCAGCAGCATAGCACTCCCCATGGGTCAGTGGTTCCCAACCTTTTTGAGCATATGGACCCCTTTTCAGTCTATTAAAATTTCATGGATCCCCAAATGATCCATTTTGCTAACCCAACTAAACTCATGCCACTCTAATAGCTTTGGAATGGTTAGAGCGGGGTGACATATTCAAAAAAGAGAAAAAATGATTAAAAAAATGACCAACGTGTTTATAAGCCGACTCCAGAGTACAGTCGCAGCTTGTCAGCTTCAATGTGGGCTGAGGGATGTGCAGTCTGCATGGCACGGAGCTTCTCCGGTCCCATTGGCTGTTGTTCGCCCGTACTGCTTCCTCAGCTCCTGTTCCCTCCGTCCCTTGCCCATCCACGGAGTGAGGGGGTTCTCATGGCCAAAGGGAGCTCTGGAGCTGCCAGCTCCTACAGGGTGGAATTTCAGGAGGGAAGGGGACAAGGCAGAACTTAGGGAGTGTGGGAAGGGGGCAGCAGCTATGCACTCTAGGTTGTGGCTTGCTTTTGATCCTGTTTCCCCCCCCCCCCCCCCCCCCCGCCCCGCACTATGGGAGTGAGGGGAAGTGCTTGCATCCTGTGCATGCATGCCTCACACACACCAGCCAGGCATGAGAGGCATTCATGGCATGCAAGCACTTCCCCATGCTCCCTTGGTTTCCAGAGTACAGGATCAAAAGCAAGCCGCATCCGGGCCTGCACGGCTGCATGCCTCCTGCCCTCCCTCCGTGCTTTGGGAGAGAGTGGAAGGAGAAGAAAAGGAAAAGAAAAGTAAAGATTGGGTCCACTACCTGATCCTTACTTTTAAAAACTTTCCACAGACTCCCTACAGTTCCCTCATGGATCCCCCCAGGGGTCCATGGACCACAGGTTGGGAACCACTGCCATAGCTCATTCCTATAGGGAATGTGTGTGTGCACACTAAGGTAATGGATTTTTAATTTGGGTGTGGGGGTGAAGGGCTAATAAATGAAATATTTCAGATAATACTAATACCAGCTTTTTTGTTTGCACCAGTTCCTGTATAACAACAACACAAGACAGCAGACTGAAGCCAGAGATGATTTGCATTGCCCATGGTGCACGTTGAATTGCCGCAAACTTTATAGTTTACTCAAACATCTTAAGCTTTGTCACAGCAGATTTATTTTTAATTATGTTGTAAGTAAAATCTTTCTTGACAATTATCAGTATGAAACACAATCTATCAGATGTTATATAGTGCAGTGATATCATTGCCATTCCGTTGTTAGTCATATAGGAAGGGTCAACTCTCTGTTCAAGTGTGTGAAGCCAAAATTGGGCTCCAAGAGATTACCGTGAATTAGCGTATATAACCCGCACTCGAATATAACCCGCACTCGTGTATAGCCCACAGCTTTTCCTGATTGTGTAGGAAAAGTCTTAGATAACCCGCGGACGAGTATAACCCGCAGGTTCTATATGCTAATTCACGGGGGAGGGGGGAGACGGAGAGCACGGGATGGAGCCGCACTTGCCCCCAGGCCGCACTCAGCCTCAGCTCACCCTTCACTGGGCAGGGGAATGGAGAGCACAGCACAGGAGTGCAATCCCATGAATAAAAGGAAACGTGTATACCCCGTGGACGTGTATACCCCACGGGGGGAGCGGGGTTTGTAAAAATGTGTATAACCCACAGTTATATACGCTAATTTACGGTATCTCTCTTCCACCACCCCAAAAAAGTTCACTTTTAATCTTTGGTGTTACATTAAGTATTCTAAATTGAAGTTGTATCTTTTGATGCTGTGTATTTGCTTATGGTACACTTTTTAAATCTAAGTTAAAATTACTATCAGGAATTTCTTGAGATTTTTGGAAGCAATTAAACATTCCAAGTCCTATTAATTTTAGTTCCTTTAGTTAATGGACTGTATGCAAAAGATTATTTAAGAAATATTTCCTATCCAATGCTCTTTTTAAGTGGTTTTCAGATCACTAAATTTTAAATTCTGGTTCCCTTTATTTTAAACTCTCGTCAGGTTCCTATTTCCTCTCTTTGGCTATATCAGGCCCATATTGTAGCTTCATCACTTGGAGATCTGATTAGAAAATAGGGCAAGGAGGGCTGCCTGGATTCCTAAAGGATCCATAAAACTTTTAAGGCAGTCGAAATCACTTCTATATTAGTCAGCTTCTGAATATTGATTTTAAACTCGTTACTTTCATTCTGAGTGTTTCAAACCAACCTCAAGGCTTTGTATTCAAATCCTTCGATGAAAAGGGTGGGAATGAAGCATTCAGGAAGAAAAGGCTTTAGTTTGCTTATAAAGGAAAAATTATTACTTACATTGTCTGACTATCTCTAGGGAAGGAAGAAGAAAGGAAAGAACCATCATGTGAGACTTGACAGTATGGATGCAATGATTTTGGAAGGCATTTTGAGTTTGAACAGTCACTATTCTAAAACTCCTTGAGGCATTGAGGAAAAGGGATAAATCCTGTTACAATACTGACTTTCCTTGATTATACTAAATATATTTACCATTATTTGTTACAGTATCATCCAAAAGGTGCTAGGATAGATGTTTCTATCAACGAGTGTTATGATGGCTCCTATGCAGGAAATCCTCAGGATATTCATCGTCAGCCTGGATTTGCCTTCAGTCGCAATGGGCCAGTCAAAAGAACTCCTATCACACACATCCTTGTATGCAGGTACACGAATAAAAAGTGAAGTGATGGTGTATATATTGTATGGACCAAACTCTACACATTCATTGGTTTCTGTGAAGTTGCCAAGGGTTTGAGGGTGGAGTTTGTTCCTTGGTCTGAAAACCAGGAAAGGAAATTCAAAGTGGAAAAAGTAGTTGTATTTTAGAAGTGACCCGGTAAAGTGGTTGAGGGATGCAAAACTTGTACAGTTTTTAAGTAAAATGGTAGCTTTCATAGCTGTCGGCCATACACAACTGTCCTGTGATCAGAAAAATAAGGTATGTTCTTTGTCTTGTGCTTCACTGATAATGATGATTTTGAATTTGGAGCATAGCTAATAAATCTGCGTGAGACAAAAAATCGAGCTGAGTCTTCTGCTAGCACTGCAGAAGTAAAAAGTAGTAAAAGAATATTGTTTCTGAAGCAAGTGGATGAGACAGATGTTGCTCTTTGCGTATTTTCAGTCAAGTAAGAATATAATATTTTCCTACTCTATTTAATCTGATCATAATTGTGCTCTTAAATTATATTATGCAGATACCTGCATAGTAACTTATTTTCTGAGATCTAATATGGTTTCTATGCTTTTAATACTTTGCATTAGATTTGCAAACTGCAGTGTATACAACCCAATAAAATGACAAGTATTAGTAATTAGTCCCTCTGTTTACTAGTGTTTGTATAGCTGAAGTCTGATAGAACTGAAAACTAACATGCAAAACATGCTTAATTTTATTTCATTAGGCCAAAACGTACAAAAGCAAGTATGTCAGAATTTCTTGAATCAGAAGATGGAGAAGTGGAACAGCAAAGAACATACAGCAGTGGACACAATCGATTATATTTCCACAGCGATACCTGTTTACCACTCCGTCCTCAAGAAATGGAAGTAGATAGTGAAGATGAAAAAGATCCTGAATGGCTGAGAGAGAAAACTATTACAGTAAATTATTCTATATGTATAAGATTATTTAGATGAATTTTAATTACCTGTTTTATTAAAATTATCCAGCAAACAATTTCAGTTTTGCTAAGCTGAGGTAGTCTTCCATCAGTTAGAAATCCAAAGAAAGAGAGAATATGTACAAATACCTGTTATTAGCCTAGTCACATGGCACTTAGCCTTTAGGATTAAGCCCTGAGGTCATCAGAGTTACGCCACTAGCATTTAATGTTTATCCATTTGAACAGCAGACACAAAAATGAACATAAAATCTCAGGCTGCTAGTCCTGTGCAGCTCATAATCTTACAGGCTTCCTTCATTTTCCTGTGTTGCTGCTATTTAGTGCCTGGAGCCTAGTTTATAACAAGAAATATATCGAGATGTGGGTGTACAAAAGTAAAGGTGTTGTACATCACACTTTTGCATTGTGTTCTAAACCACAATCTATCCTGACTCAGAGTATTTTGATGTATTTACAAAAGTAGTTATTTTCTGAAATAATATAGTTGATTGAAAACCGGGAAAGGAACTTCAAAGTGGACAAGTACTGTATTTGCTAACTGGGGTTTTTTAATGTTTGATATTTTCACTGCAGCAAATTGAAGAATTTTCTGATGTTAACGAAGGAGAGAAAGAAGTCATGAAATTGTGGAATCTACATGTTATGAAGCACGGGTATGTTATACCATTCTTTGCTGCATCAAAGTTGACTTAATTTCACAATTTTTATTTGTGTTAACCTTTTAAATGTAGTAGATCCTTCTTTCCTCTTTACTCACTGTATTCAGTCTTGAACAGTACCTTGTCAGAGGATATTTGAATCCCGAATTTTTATTAGTTACTGGAAGATGGGGCATTTGGGATGCTATTTCTTATTATGCCTTTGATCCTGGAGGGATCACAGAGTACTTGAAAACTGCATTAAATGTTTCATGTTGCACTAAATTGAATCAACACTGAGGAGAAATGGAGCAACTATTTAACAGTGCACAGACATTTAGAATACATTGGAACTAAAAATACCACTGTATTCTGTGGACACCGGAAGAGGTAATTTAGGGAAGCAGATTCCTATTTTGCTAGAATTTGATGTCTGTGCTAACTCTTCTCTTGCAAAAACTCCAGTAGGGTCTTCAGTAGTCTTAGCTGCACAGGATCTTGCATGAGACATAAGAGATGCTACTTTTGCTAAATAGCGTAGCATGTATAAATTTTTCCCTACTCGCAAATCTGCTTATTTTGTAGCCTTAATTTTTTAAGCAAAGGTAAAAAGAAAAACCAAGCATCTGATGTGGTGTAAACAGAAATCCAGCAAGTCAGATACCTTCTATAGCTAAGATCATAACTGTGTTGCATGTGAAGTGCACCTATGGTTTTAGGTAAGCTAACATACAAGTTCCATAAATAACTTCCCTTGGTACTATTTCTACATACTTATTTACTTATATGAGGGATGCCATGGTTTTCAAAAACTGATTGATCCAACAAGTCTACACCATGATTTAATTGATTTGTTTGTAATTCACTAAATAGATATAGACCACTTAAAATCCAGTTATTCAAGGAAGATCTCTTTAAAAGAGAAGTGTGCTGCAAGTATTTCCATCTTCTTACTATTTTAGATTAATATCTAGAAATTTTGAAAGCTGTTATATCTAGAAGCTCTAAGGCTCTTAGTGATATTGCTATTAGTGATGTGAACTAATATTGTATTGCTTTTGATTTCCAAAATATTTTACTTCCTTATTGACTGTGTTTTAATTTGACAGGTTTATTGCTGACAATCAAATGAATCATGCCTGTATGCTGTTTGTTGAAAATTATGGACAGAAAATAATTAAGAAGAATTTATGTAGAAATTTTATGCTTCATCTGGTCAGCATGCATGACTTTAACCTCATTAGCATAATGTCAATAGACAAAGCTGTCACTAAGCTTCGAGAAATGCAGCAGAAGTTAGAAAAAGGAGAATCGACTACCCCAACGAATGAGGAGTTTTCTGAAGAACAAAGTGGAACGACAAATGGATATAGTGAAATTAACACACGAGAGAGAGTTTCAGAAACAGATAGTGTCTCAGGGGTCACAAAACAGAGCAAAAAACAAAAGCTCTGAAGGAAAAGCAAATGCCATTCAATGGACAAACATTGAAGTGATGTTCTAGGGTGCATGAGCTCTATAAAGAATTAAACAAAAAATTACACAGGTTCCAAACAGGCACTGTTGGATGGATATAAATGATTTCAACAAGGATATTGTTACAAAAGGTTCCTATTGAGTTAATTATGCAAATACTACATGTATATCAGTTTTTGGTGATGTAATGACAATATTCTAAGAGTTTGAGCATGAAGAGCAATACAAAAATCTTTTTGTAACTTTAGTAATTAGTATCTTATGAACTCTACTGAATTTACATAATTTAAAGTATATATCAAACAGTTTTTTATATTAAGGTTTTTGCATCTGTACCTGGCTGTTTTTCCTACCATGAAATTGTGAAACATTGGGCAAGGGAATTGGGACATAATTTACTTTTTTATTTAGAAATTCTCCAGTTAGCTTTTTGTGAAATTATACAACATTATTTAAAGTTTAACCTTGATCCTTGTTTTTTGGAATCATTTATCAATTTATGATCATCACAAACCACAAATTGATATTTTTTTTACACTAACATTGTAAAAGTTTGCAAATTTAACATAGCACTTCTTTGCCTTGTGCCTGTTTGGAAAGACCTTGACTTTTCACATTACAGACACAGTGATATACCATCTTGGCTTTTTGAGGTTACCGGCAGTTTGTTTTTTGTGGATAATTCTGATGCATTGATCGACCAGTGTACCATTTTAAACTTGAACATTTAGCTACTTTCTATTTTTATTACACATTTACACAGCTACATAAGAACTATCTGGTGTCTAACTCTTTTTTTTTAAAAGGGTTACATCATAGCGTGCCATGCTAAGGCCCAGAGTCTACAGTCAGTATGTAGTCATTACTCTTAATTCTCCAGTTGGAGTTATGCCTACTGTTTTGCCTGAGCACAGACTGCAGGATCAGGCCATAAATTTAGCTTGGGCTTTTGAGATACCACTCTTCAGGAAAAATGCACTGTAAAATTGGACCAGAAAATGTGTTGCACTTTTCATGCAAGTATTCTGTGATGTATTGTATTCAATACAGATACTAAGACGCTGACTAAAATATATTTGAGCAGTTTTGCACTGCTGTTAACACATTTTATGCATATGTTTACAGATTTTTTTTCCAATGGAAAGTGGTTTCACTACTGGTACAGTATCAGCACCGAAGGGTTTATTCAAGCAAGCACTGTGGTTGAGTGACATCACCTCAATTTTTTATTATCCTTAAGATATTGCATTTTTCATATTCTTTATTTATAAAGGAACAATGCTGCTGTAAATACAGGTATTTTTAATTTTTTATTTCATTCCATCACCATAAGATGCATTTCCCTATTTGTTTAAGGGATATATAAGCTTTCTAATGGTGTCTTCAGAAATTTATAAAATGTAAATACTGATTTTGATGGTCCTTAAAATGTGTTTAACTGTGAGACTATTTAACTAATGGTGTGGATGTGATTTGTCATCCAGTATTAAGTTCTTAGTCACTGATTTTGTGTAAAAATAGGAAAGAGGGAAACTGCAGCTTTCATTAAACTCTTTTGATTTGTCGGCTCTGAGTTATAGCAAACTCTAATTATGCCTCTGGGTAAGTACATCAAGCATTTCTCTCTGGCTTTAATTTGCTAAAGCTGTGCACATATGTAAAAAAAATAGATTATTTTAGGGGAAATGTAGTTCTAGATATTGCTTATGTCATTTCTTAAGCAGTTATGCTCTTAATGCTTAAAAGAAGGCTAGCATTGTTTGCACAAAAAGTTGGTGATCCCCAAAAAAGTAATGAAATTACTTCTGTCCAGTAAACTTTGTATGTCATGTCAATTTATAATAAAAGCTGAAAAAATCCATTTGTTTTCTATTTATAATAAAGATGCCTTTTCTATATGTACCCTTAATGAGATTTTGAAGAAATCATGTAAGCTGGTTAAAAAACATTTGAATGGTACAGTAGATGTAAAGAAACGAAACAACAAGTTTGGCTGTTTAAATGAAACTTTTGTTTTTACATTAAATGTTTATTTGAAATCAGATTTTGTACATAAAGTTCAGTAATATAAAATATGCTATCATATTTGTCCAGTCATTGAGTGCATGCAAAAAGATCATGAATACCTAGTCTAAACAACATACTTCCTCTTCATTATTCTTGGGATCATCTACAGTTTTCACCTGTCAGGTTATTACAATTCTCCTGTCTACATTAGTTTTACAGTCATGCATCATTGTGTTACGAATGCCTTCCCCATAAAATCAGGAATGAAATCCCTAGTGGATGTCAGGGAATTTCTGGTTCTCATCTTTTGAAAGTATTCAGAAAAAAGCTTGAATTTTTTTTTCTGTTGATTCATTGATAGGTTTTATTTCATCACTTTTTGAGTGGGTATTTGGGGTTGATGGTGTCTGTTAAATCATTGCCATTACATTATTTCATGAGGCAAAAGAACATTTAAGTTGGACATGGTCTGAACCATACCACTGTTGTGTATTGTTACTTATTATATTCCAGTTCTGAACATATCACATACTGACTTCCAGGTCCTTAGTTATGACTTATTTTTTCTTTTGTCTGCAAATATTGTTTAATTGGTGTGAACTTATGATCCAGAAGTACTTTAGTTGGACCTGAACTAAAACAAGCAACATTCAGAATCCAAATTCTGATTATCCTCCCCCCCCAAGAAGAGTGTACTTAATAGAGACTTGTCTAGTTTTTGGAAACTAATTAGGCTGCATGTTTTAATAGGCAAAATGCTGGAGTTGAAGAACTATGATTATTGAAATGGATATAAGGCTCATCAATCTAGTGGCTGTTGAAAGTGAGCGAGGGAAAAAATAACCTATTCTTCCCATCGGAATAATTCACATGAAACAACTGTTAACACTTCTTTGGTCTGGCTTAGGTTTAGGCAACTAGTTGAGAGCTAACCAACTGTAGAACCATAATTTCATATTGCAGCTTGTTAGATATGCCCATTTATTCATCTAAAAAAAGGGGATGGTTCCTTTAAGTTAACGTTTAAACTATTTCTGCATTTGCACTGTGTGTATTATACATCTTGTGATCTTTGTTTTAAGATTGGGACTGGTGCTTGGTGGCCATCTGTCCCAGAGATGTCTGTCAAGGAATATCAGTTTATGTCCATCAGAATTAAAGGTGCAGTGACAATCCAAAGGTGTTGAATATAATGGTGGTGTCTGTCAAAGTTTTCTCCTAATCTGTATATTAAAGATTTTAGAAGCTCTCACTTTGAATATACCGTAGTACTTATCAGCTATATGCTTTGGTCTAAATTTAGAGTAAATTTCTCCTGGGAGTTATTGATGAGTGCTTCAGATCTTGTTTGATGTCTGAAATAGTGATGATGCTGAGGAAAGTGCACAGGCTGGGGCAAGGGAGGGTATCTCATTGTAGATACTATTTAAGACAGGTTATTTGTGAAAAGTTGATATTGTTACGTGAAGTAAACCTGTTGTGTCCATTAATGTCATAATAAGCATACTTATATCAATGGAAGAATAAGTACATTACTAGTAGTAGAACCAAGATATCAAGATGTAGGTATGAAAAGGCTGTCTGAAATGCAAACAAAAGCTAGAAGTACATAAAAGAATCCTTCTGCTTTTCCAGGAGCATACAACTTTGGAAGGCTCCAGTGATGGTGAGAAGGGTATCCTTATCATAAAGCAGGACCCTCAGCCTTATAGGTTTGGAATGGGCATCTCTACCAGAGAATGAGTGACTAGTATTGGGGAACTATACTTTGGCATAGGTGGAACAAGAGGGGAAACTTTCAGTTTTGATCTGGATTGATATTGTGTCCTTGGAGAAGGGATGTAATTTGGTCCTAATGACTGAGTGCTTTCTTTAAGAAGTTTAGCTCTTTCAATTGGAGGCTGAATACAGGTGTTCAGGGCCTGGTCTCACACCACATCTAGAAGTGCTGAAAATGATAGATTGTGGACAAACAGCTGAGTTAAGGAAAGGGCAGTGTGAGGCAGAGGCTTGAGGCTGATGCAGATAACCAAATTTGAAGGACAGTCAGAATATTTTCCAGATTAATGCTGATAGAATGATATTGTGAATCCTGGTTTTTTTTAAAGCAATTAGTGTTATATTTGTCAAATCAGCAAGAATATTTGGGATTAATTGCTGTAGGAAGAGCTTCCCTGAATGGGTTGGATTCTTCTCTAGAAGACGTGGTGACCTTTTTAAAAAAAAAAAAAAATTACAAAAAGGGTGCAAGTGGAACAGATCACAAGTGCAAAAAAACCTCCAAACACTGTAGAAGAGAACTGTTATACTGCATAACAAGGCAGTGAAATAAGGATGTATGTTAGTCAACATGCCAGCAAAGGGAGGTGGACTTTCACACAGAAAGGAATTAAGCAAAGCTGCTTCTTGACTCATTGGAGAAGCCAAATAAGAGTAATCTCCAGATGATAGTCAACATGAAAAGTTTTCAGAAGAGATGGGGGAGATGTTGCAGGAAAGGTTTGGTGTTTCATCAGCAGTGATTTATATGGGGAGGAAGAGTTATGGGCAACAGTGGCTGAGCAAATGGCATGGGTGTAGTGAGGCAATGTCTGGAGTAGGCTACATCAAGTCCATAGTGTTTAATTTAGCAGTTTAGAAATAGACCATGAAACTAAGGGAGTCAGTTTGCAGATGTATATAATGAACAAGGCAATTTAAGTATACCACCACCTTTTAGTCTTGTGGAATATGAACTACCTGTGGTTATAGGGAGAAATTATGCTTGTCTTGTTCTTCTGAACAGTAACGCTAATAAGATTAAAGGGAAGAATCACCAGTTGTGTTCATGAACACAAACCTGCTACCGAAATAAGAATGGTTTAACTCCATATAGAAAGAATAGTAAAGCTGCACTTGGTCAGAGTAGACATGGTTATATGTAGTTATGCTAGTCATCTGATCTATGGAAATTAGTATAGGGTTAATCTATACCTAGTTTGAACAGATGCTGAGATTTATTCAGAAGGGGGCAACATAAGCAGTGCTAACAATTACTAGACAGGCACAAAGTTCAGCAATCAATTTTTATTTTTTTAAAAAAATTCACAAGACAACTGTCAGAGGTATTATAACTTCAGAGAACATACTTTCAAAGTTTCATAAGTTTAGTTTTCATAAGTTTAGTATTCATAAGTTGTTTGCATGATTTTAGTATTTAGATGTAGAACACATTTTGAAGCAATTGCAAACGTCAAGCCTTCAATCTACTGCAACCCTTAACTGTTTTGGAAAATACTCGTGCTACAATAATAAGGTTCTTTAGAAAGATTAACAGTACAGGTGAGTATTTTGATGTTTGAAGAGTACCTGATGTGCTAGCTTTTGTAAGCAATGACACAATTTCTCAAGAAAAAGCTGGAAGATGACATTTTGGATAATGGCAAAAGATGGGTTTTAACATTAATTACTTTAAATCATGAAGTAGATTAAGACTGATTTAACCTCCATTAAGCCTTTCTTAAAAGCTGGAGAGTGAGAACTTGCAGTAGTGCAGGGACTAATTTACCATTCCAGCCATTTCTCCAGTGTTGTAAAAATGTATCACAAATTAATTTTTTTAAGCTGGCTTGCAGTATGTACTGTGAACAAGCTGACACAACTACGTCATGCAGGCGTATATTCAGCTGTGTAAATAGAAGTTCCATATAATGTATCATCATTTTATATTTTGATAGTTACCTATTCTTGCCAGCCCTTTGACAAAGTGGGAGGCATACATTTGTTTCTTACAGTGAGTAGAATTTTTCTTTAAACAGAGGTTTGGCTCTATTTTTGCTTGAAATTAAGCTTTTAATAAAGTTACTCAATGTACCTACTACCAAACATCTGGACTCAGGGAAATGGGTCAGTAATACACAGTGGATAAGGCATGGGCATATAAAACAGACGTGTTCTGCCAACTTCAGCGCTAACTGTACTATTGCCAAGTTTTAATCTCTGTTCTTCTGTAAATAGGAATACTCTCAGAATAGTCTTCAAAAGCACCTTCCTACATAACACTACAGTATGTTAAACTATACTATGTTCAAGTTGCATTAGATCAGTGATCTATCTAATCTAGTACATTAAATGTCATCAACTGCTTCGAAGAAATAATCTTTCACTTAACCTGTTAAACAGTTTGTTCCTAATCCCCCATTAACAGTTTGTACAATGATATACAACACTTTTGTAAGTGAATATTGTTACCTGTTGCTAATATTCTAATTCTCACTATCTTTTCACAGTAAATCACAATCTAGTTCTGTGGTGCTTGAGTGCAGGTTTTTGGTATCTGCTTGAAACTTCTACTTTTTGCTTACTGTTAAAATACTACTTGTGTAACAAAAAGGGGAATGAATAAAAGCTGCAACTTTAGTTCTTCCCACTTCTAACATGTTCTCAGTGATTAATCCCTCCCCTCTGAGTTTCTTCCGTGCCCCTAATTGTGACCTGTCTTAAAATCAACTTGCTTCTCCTATATCCTTTAAGGTAAAGTGAAGATAGGAAAAGTGCACATAATCCAAATGGGGTAATTTTGACACTAGCATATTAGGCACCTGTAGCTACCGTAGCCATGAGTATATTTAAAAGAAAGGAATAGGGCAAGATCTTATGACTGTGTTGTATAAAAAAAAAAAGCTTCACAAAATATTGCCACTTGTATTTAAAAAAAAAAAACCACTTTATATACACTATTTGCTTTTGAGGTAAGCAATGTTTTTAATATGCTTATTGTATTTTAGGGCTCTAAACACTTTGACATGCTTATGTAAACCAAGTAACACTCTGGCTTAGAAATATATCTAGTTTAATACTGGTACCCAGTCATTTGTAACTACCCTGTGCAAATTCATAGTAAATTCTTATACTACTACACTTTATTGTAACAGAGCAAGAAAATAATTTGCCAATTTTTATTTTTTGGTTTCATTTAAGTTCCACAGTTTGTGGTACTAAAGTGGGGATCTTAAGCATAGTCCTTATGATTATCAAATTTATTCCAGAAGACATACAAATACTGTTCAGTACTTAAAGGTAAGGCACATTGGCAAAGAAATGAGACACTTAACAGCCTGATTGCATATTACAAGATACTTAGGTTTGGGGAATGAGGACAACCCGTACCACACCAAGAACAAAATGGATTAAACAGAACCACAACAGTTTTGACTTCTTACAAATTTAAGTTGCAACATTGTGTAATTAAGTCTATTTTAAACTTACTATGATAGTTTGTCCTTATTTGTGGGTGGAATAGAAAAACTTTGGACTATTAACCCTAAACCAAAAGTGTTACTGGCTTCTTTCACAGAACTGCAGCAGTAAACAAAGTTCATTCAATTTAATATATGTACCCTGAGGTTTTTCCAGTTTATTCCAAAGATGTATGATGAAATTGTCTGTTTAGCTTTTAACATAGTAATATACTGTTTTTCATTTATTTGAAATTAAGTACAGAATAGTGACATGCAAGTGATGTAGAAGTTATTCCCCAGTTTGATACTAAATTTCGAAAAATTACTTCAACTTTAAAATTTACAGCAGGCTAGAACACTAACACCTTCCAGCCTGGGTAGGAGAATGAACATCCAAAATATAGAGAACCACAAGAATGATCAAGTACCCAATCAAACACTACTTCTCTGTTGTTAGAACTGATGGTTACTCTGAGTTTGAAGCTTCCTCCCTCGTTGTTATTGGGACCTAAATGCACAACTGCCATATCAAATGTTACAGTTGATCCACAAGTAACAGCAGGCAACTGGTTTGTCATCTCTTTGCCATTTACAAATACTGCCCCTGAAACAGTCAAGATATTTAAACATTATTTCTTACAGTACATAATGATTGGGGGCAGAAGTTGAAGGCCCCTGCACACTTTCTTCTCCCCCCCCCCACACAAAAATAATGTAGGATATCTAGCTTGATTTGCTTACTAGTCAAAGCCCCAGGAAACTGATGCATAAAATTATGCTGGAACTTTGCAACAGCTACTCTAACTGTTTACAACTGATAGCTCTTCCCAAAATCAGAAGAGGTGATATTGATTAAAGCATCTTACCCTGGTCCTGTGACACTTTTTTGCAGTGGAATAATAAGCAAATATACTAGCTGAAGAATAAGGGCAGCAGAGCTCTACTATTGCATTCCTTATGCACATCAGTAAGGAAACAATCAACATTTTTCATATACCCCTATCCTAAACTATTAACCATTCTTTTTTCAGAGATAATAGAAATTAGGTTTCAAAATAGCTGTTAAACTATGGTATATTGATCCATTATTAAAAAAAAAAATCAAGGCTATGGCAAACTGTTTGGTCAAGCAACAAAAGATTGCTAATGAAGCATAAATCGAATAAGTGATTTTAAAATAATACATGTTCCTTTTCCTGCCTCCACTGCATTTGCTTAGAGACTGACTACAGGACCCAAGTAGGAATGTTTTCAGTAATTTTCATTGTACGTGCCTCAGCAGGGTCTCTCTTCAGAAGTCAGAGTGGTGTTTAGCAAGCTTTTGAGCATTTGTTTAATCAATGTAAATTTAAAGTAAAATCAGTAGTACTTCTGACCAATGCCCATTTTGAACCCAGTATACTGTCTTCTGGGAATGAATTGAACAGGGCCATTTGAGTGATCGGTCATCCAGTCCTAGGTAACCACAGGTTTAGGGACACTTGGTGTTGCAGCCCTAGCTGTCTTGGCGAATTGCCATTGATGGATCAATCCTCCATGAACTTATCTAATATACCAGACGTGGCAGACTCCAGTTGTAGCAGCCACTAAAAGGCAAGCCCTGGTCCAGCCATGTTCTCCTAAATGGACACTAGTCTCAGATTGTCTTAGAACAACACATACAAATTACTATAGCATACACAGCATTAAGCTAATTTATGAATGTTAAAAATACACAAGTACACTTCAGGCATCTCATTTTGCTCAAGTTGCTGGAAGCTGTAACAATACTACAGCAGCAAAGATCCAGCAGTTAGGAATAAAGTGAGATGTTAGAGCACACACTGTACAAGTAAGACATAGTCATGATCTTCGTAAACAAGTAGATTATATTCAACAGTGCATCATTAATAAACTCACCATTTGTGCTAATGCATACAGCTTTATCTCGCTGTAAAGAATCATAGCCATTCTGCTGTTCCACACAGACTCCAATACTGTCTCGTTTATCTAGCTGACCAACTGCTTCGATTCTATGAAGAAGAAAGTTGTTAAATTCTGAAGCTTAGTTTTTAAAAAAAGCACTATGGCTCATCCCTAATCAGCACTACTGTCACCAGGACCCTAAGATATCCCCCACAATTTCATCCAAACTGAGTAATTGGTGGCATAGATCCTCAGGCTTCATCATATGTTTCTCTTACCCATGTTGCAGATGCTTACCTGCCTCAGAGGTTACAGCTTTATTATTTCTCTCAATCCTCAAATTTTCACTTTTTTTTAATTTAATTTAAATGTTCTCCCTAATGGTATAGCTTATGGCCTGTAACTTTCAATAGTTGTGGAACACTGCTTTTAGGCAAGCTGGTCCCACCTATAGCATTTGTACCAATCCAGGCAGAATTACAAATGTAGTCACTGTGTACTAAATGGTCGTCAGCACATTTTTTAGAACAAAATGCTCCTCTTCTCCCAGGTACAGGAGGCCCTATGTGCAGCAGAAGTGGGACTCATTATAATAGTGATTTAAATTACTAATTGTGAGGTCCTAAGTGGGTGTAGATGATATCCATGACAAAATGAGGAAGAAATCATGTAGGAGAACAAAGTACAATCTCAGATTAACATTCTCCATTCTGTTGCCATTCTTCTATTTGAATACAAAAGTTAATACAGTATCAGTGATGACAGTCAACTGTATAAGAAGGATTAAGTCACTACATAGAGGTTAGAATAGAAATTGGTTAATATGAACGAATCTCAGTTGATATTTGCAAATGTCAGTTACTGGGTATTGAAAATAAACACATGATATGAGCAACAAGGTGCACAGAGACAGCCTGCTCCCACAACATGATTTCTGAGCTTGCTGTACTTCTGCCATATGCATGGTTACCTTTTTTTGTTCAAATCTTTTAGCAGTTAACTGACTACTTTTCAAGACCCAACAGCCCTATTAATATGAAGACCAGTATTGGTCATCGATAAATCCCTCAGGGTGAGAAGGTACACACAGTTGTAGACTATCATCGATTAGCAGGTTCCCATGGCAATTATGAGAGCCTAAGCCTTAACTCAGCCTGCTCGCTTTCTTCAGACAGAGGCCATGCCTTTGATGGGGAAGCCGGGGACAGAACAAGTAACTGAGGAAAAGTAATTTGCAAACCTGGCTTCTGCCAAGATGGATTTATGATTTTGATACAGAACTGACAGTGAGACTTTTCCAGATAGATTTGTATGTATGGACCAACCTTTGAAACCTAATGGCCATGTCCCAGCCAAAGGCCAGTCATCTGGCTTATAATGCAGAGAAGGATTCCATAATCTGTGTATTTAAAGATACTTCTAAACATTGGTCTGTTTTCTTCGGTCCTGTGAATCATACCTTTATCTTTACACAATAGCAGTCACAGAGATAATGGGTAAAATTCTGAAGAAATTTAGAAGTGATTTAGAATACTACATTATATTGACTTCCAAGAAACAGACTAAATGGCAAAGTTCCTTTAAAAGCAATTGGATTTTAGCTCCTAAATCTCTTAAGTGCTCTTGAAAATATAACCTGCCCTGTTCTGGTGGGGATTCGTTTTCACTGGAGCGGATACAGCTAATAATTTAATATCAAGGTGGCAGGTGTTCAATGCTTATTTTGCTTCAGTCTTCATTAAAACAGTTAATTGTGACCAGATACGTAACTCAGTATTATCAAGGGAAAAGCAATAAAAGCTAAAATGGGGAAACAACAAGTTAAATGTTTAGCTAGATGTATTAAAGTTGTCAGGGCCTGGTGAAATTCACCCTAGAGTACTTAAGGAACTAGCTGAAGCAATCTTGGAATCGTTAACTTTTAAGAATTCACAGTAGAGGGGTGAATCTCAGGCTATGTCTAGACTATGGGATACCAGAGGTATCCCAGAAAAACTCCGCCGTGTCCAGGGAACACATCTGCCCTTCTAACATTTTTTGTGGAAGAACAGATGCACTCTTTCGTAAGCCCTGTTTTCCTCATTTCACGAGGAAGAAAGGGCTCTTCCAAAAGATGTTTTTTCGAAATTTGGCTCAGTGTAGACAGGCCAAATTTCAGAAAAGCCTCTTCCCCCCCCTCTCTCCCTCCCCACCCCCCAAAAATCAGAAAAAGGTACGCAAATTGCAGAGTACAATTTGCATACCTTTTTCTAACAAAAAGTGGCAGTCTGGATGTAGCCTCAGAGTACTGGAGAAGGACAAACATGGTAGCTATCTTTAAAAAGAGGATCCAGGGAATTACAGACCAGTCATCTTTCCAGGTATCAAGGTTAGGTTAATCATTAATGCATAGTTTATTACTAAACAATCAATTTGTAAGCAGTAAGAGAATAATAAGGTTTTAAGGAATAGCCAGCATAGATTTGTCAAGAATAAATCATGCCAAATGAACATAATTTTCTTCTTTGATAGATTTAACTTTCTCATGGACAGTACAAAGTATCTAGAGGCTACAGTGTATCACTAATTAAGAGTCAATGTGATGCAACTGCAAAAAACTGAAGAGTCCTTTAATCCAGAGTACTACTCAACTTTGGAAGCTCCGGGGGCCACAATGATACAGCACATGCCGAGGGCTGCAACTTAAGTATGGTTGCATATACATGCAAATATATATGCAAATAGTTTTTCACACTGAAGAGCATGAACACAAAAATTAAGGCAAGACTATACAGCACACAGGCCTCATTTAAGTCAGTTCTGCTGATATTAATCAAATGCAATATTCACCCAATTTCCACCCATATGACAGAACTTTTAATGAGCAATGACAGTCCAGGAATTTAACTACTAAAATGCATATCAACAGAAGACTATTATATTGACTACTTTTTTGATTTAGCTCCCAACTGTGGGCCGCAAATAAGCAGACCGCATGTGGCCCACAGGACACGTGTTGAATAGCCCTGATGTAGAGTCATGTGGCACTAGCGAGAGATCAGCTGGGGTACTGTGGCCAGCTTTGGACACCACACTTTAAGATGTGCATAAACTAGAGGGAATCCAGAGAAGAGCAGTGAGATCCATGAGGAAAGGAAAAAAACCACTGGATGTTTAGTCTTAAAAGATTGAAGGAGGAGGCTGCTTAGTTTTCAAACATGTTACGGGCTTAGTTGTTCATGTCCGCCCAAGGCAAAACAAATAGTAATGGATTAATTTGCAGCAAGGAGAATTTAAGTTAAATATTAGGAAAAACTTTCTAATTGTAAGGGTAGTTAACTTCTGGAATAAGCTTTGAAAACAGGTCATGGAATCCCCATCACCAATGTTTTTAAGAACAGGTTGGACAAACACCTGTAATGGATGGTATAGATTGACATGATCTTAGGGTAAGAAACTCAGCTTGATAAGCTCTCGGGGTCCCTTCCAGCCCTACATTTCTACAATCTGTCAAATTTTACAAAGATGCAACAGCAGCTTCAAAAACTGGAAATTAAGTTAAAGCCCTTTTTTTAAATCATGTTTTATTATTGAGTAGGTGGCAAATTATTAATTAGTTCCTTCCAGATGTACAAGAGAACTCCACATTGGAACCATGTTGAACTCATACTCTAGCAGGTTTTTCAGTTCTCTGGAAAATATCACTGAGGCAGCAGAAGACTATGTTATAAAGCAGTGATGGGCAACGTAGGCTAGTGAGAGGGCCAGATAAGTGGCCCGCAAGGTTGTCGTAACCAAGATTTGTCTCCTGGGATTAGGGTAGTTTTTCTAATTGTGTTTGTGTACCTAGAATTTGTGGGGTTTACTGAGTGAACCATAACAGCGCTTTGACGGGATGCCCATGGCTCTCAGTGTTGTGTGCAATTAGCACACGCCTCACTTCACGTGCTCTTGCTTTGTGTCACTATAAATATCGGTAGGAAAAAACTACACGGAGGGAAGCCAGCAGAATTTGACAATGCTATACGTGAATAATGGTTAAAAAAAAAAAAAAAAGTTTCGTGGGCCACATATAGAACCCAGATGGGCCAAAGGTTGCCCCTCATTGAAAACAAAAATCCAAGATTCTTAAAGTTTTGCATCTCTAACTGATCCACAATGAGAACTGTTTGTACAAAAGAACCTTAGATAAGGTTTACAATTCTCATCAGTTCATATTTTTAGTTTTCATTACACCTAGTCATTACTGCTCTTTTACAAATATTAACTTAAATATTCAGGTATCATTTAGGGATGTTAGTTATCAGTTAATTGAACAGTCGACTAACTGCATGAATTCTTAGCAGTTAGTCAACTATTTTATAGTCCCTAGGGATGGGGCTAGCAGCCTATGCAATCCAGGCCCACTCCTGGGGAGCTCCCTGCCACCCCATGCTGCTGCCTCTCTATCAGAGGCAGCAGTACAGGGTGCAGGTGGGAGCTGGTCCGTGAGGGGACCCAGTTTAAAACCCTGTTCCTCTGGTGGACCAGCTGGGCTGCCTGTCATCCCACGCTGCTGCCTCTGAAACAGAGGCAGCAGCACGTGGTGGCAGCAGTCCCGGTCTGCGGGGGTGGTCCGAGCTCCCCACAGACAGAGGCAGCTGGGAAAGCATGGAGGAGGCTGCTCCGGCAGCAGTTTCTGTCTGAGGGTGCTGGCTGCAGACAGAGGCTGCTTTGCAGCAGCAGCCACTGGCCACAATGAACCTATGCCCAAGGTGAGCCTGGGCTTGCTGTGGGCAAAGGCTGCTTTGCAGCAGCCTCCCTGGCTTCTCCCCCACCCTCACATTGCTGCCTCTGATGGAGGGCAGCAGTGGAGGGGGCAGGTGGTACTGCACAGCAGGTACCAGAGGGAACTGGCTTTTAAGATGGCTCCCCACAGCACCAGCTCCTACTCCCCGCCACCCTTGCTGCCTCTCCTACAGAGGCTGGGGAGGAGGGGGAAGAGCGGAAATGCCAATTAGATTAATGGATATACCTAGGCTTATTGGTTAATCAACTAGTCAACTACTTGTTCACATCTCTAGTCTCATGTTTTTGTACATTAGAAAACTCCAACTCTAGGCCCCTCATTGTAGTTCAGCATCTGATTTTTTTTTTGTCTAGAAATTTGTATGTTTGCATAGCACAATGCTGACCACGTGCACTAGCTTATCTGTAAATGTAAACCCATTTCCAAGTGAGCCACTGCGTTGATCTATCATTTCATCCACATTAGTGTGTGTGACTGAGCAGATCACAGAAACATGCTAGATTAGGACTAGTGAAGGAAGAGCCAGTCATTGCATAATCAGCAGGACAGAACAATTCGGCTCAAGGGCAACAGTGAGGAAGTCCTTCTAAACATGTCAATAACATGGGCATAGTGGCAGGCTGGGCACCCCAGTAAAGCGGTAAGCTTAAATTAATGGGCCCATGGGTACGGTGCAGGACAGCATTTCTTAGCTTAATATTTCTGACAGTTCCAGCAGAAAATTCTCCCAGTGCACTACCCTAGACAAGAGAAGTCACGTGTAAGGGTACTTTTAGAAAGAGTTTAACTAGAATGAATCCATATTTAGAAGACCTATTTTTCTCTGCAGCTTTGGAGAACTTGTGATCTGGAGTTGTGAAGTCTATCTATAATGTGCAGTAGAAATACTATTTAAGAGCCCATGTTTTAAATCTTATATCACCACTTTACTGGAAGCATGCAGCCCGCAGCTGTCCTTTATAGCTGCAGGGAACAGTCACTTTTACAAGATCAACCACAAGTTTTTTAGGGTTAGTGAAACCAAACTAAACCCTCCCCCTTGCCCAGTTTCCATTCATCTTAAAGCAGAAAGTTGCACAAGCCACTATCCCATTGTATGTACATTCCATTCATAAATTGGCTGTATGCAGATGAGACCAAGCCTGCCTGAGCCACTATGGCGCACACTCTGTGTGCGCACATACTATGTACCCCCCCCACCACCATCAGACAGCCTCATCTCAAATTGCTAGATCAGTTGGACTAATCAAGCAAGTACAAACAACTGCAGCCTGAAGAGGTTGATGCTCATCCTTGAATCTCTCACCAGCCCTTCCAAGTATAGCTCTTGGGGGCAGCAGAGAACTGGGAATAACATTGGCCCAGGCCAATTACATCATACCCCCAATTACAGCTTCATCTAAATGTCTTGACTGAAGTGTCACCAACCAAAGGGGTCTAGTTCTGAGAAGGGGATGTACAAAATGCTGTTTTTATTACAGCTTTGCTAGTCCCTGGGGAGGCTATTATGCCTCCTGAATATATGTTAAGATTACAAAGCTGCACAATTATCTGTAACATGAGTTGAGCCCGTTTCTACTCAGGAGTCTGGTTATCCCTTTGTGAATGCGCTGTTGAAACAGATGGGTAAAGCCAAATGCTAAGGTACTACATTTTGTAAACTAGCAGAATCTAATATATATTTAAATGGAACGCTCTTACAGGGACTGGGGAAGTAACACGGCTTATTTTCTTAACTTTTGAGATTCTCTTTAACACAGATGTTCCATCACATCTTTTACAGACACAAATGAGCTAGTGTTCTGTTATACAGAGGAACTTGTCTCAGAGAAAAGAAGCAAAACCAATACTACCAAAAACATTGCACATTAAAACTATTTAAATCTCCGTTACTTATATGAACAGGTAAGGACACTTGTGAAACAGAACCAGGGGGAGTCTCATAACTGTATTTAAGAGCACAGATGCTTCTGTGCCAAGTGATATTAAAACCTAATGGGGTATTTTTTAAGTTGGAAGCTGTGGAGCTGTTTGTCATGGTGAACAATGGACAGCTGAATATGCCCTTGCTCTATGACTATCCAAAGGCAACAGAATCCAAGCTTTGTGAAAAGGGAAAATGCAACACCATCTCACTGTTGTGTCAAATTAGAATCTTAACCATGAAAGTAATTTTCCCAAGATACCTTCTCCTTTCAGGAGTTTCTACAGATGGCAACCAACTGTCATCTGACCAGAGCTATAATTATGATGGAGGTGGCACCTGTTTGAGAACTTACTCCACTGTCAGCCCTTCTTATGCTGTCACATGAAAACAACGCTCCAACCGTTCCAGAAGAATTGGGAGGGCGGGAAAGGAAAGAAGTCATTACTTTGGCCAGAGCATCTAATCTGAAGCCCACTGGAATCAGTGGAAGAATACCAACAGGCTTTAGATCAGGCAACAGCCATTGTTGAAAAGTACCAACAAAGATTCTAAACACTTCACAGATCCACTCAGCCTAGGTTAATCTGAGACTTCATGGAGGAAGGAAGTGTTTCAGCATCTTTTCTAGATTAGGATAGATCCTACAAGAATATCTTAGGCTTTGTCTGGAAGAACTAGTAGGTGGAAGCAAAGTGAAAGTTCAGCCTTCACATACAAATGGGACTCTGTACTATGTACACACCACTAAGTCTGATTCAGGAGTTTATAACTCTGACATACACAGAGATAACAGAGACAAACAGGAAATTCCATTTGCGCAAGTGCCTCATGCAATGGCAATACTGCATGTACTTGCCTGAAGGTTAACGTCTGCCCACAGAAGTAAGTAGGAGCTTTGGAGTAGAGCACGCCGCCGCATGACTGAGAATCATTTCGAAGTGCTATGTTTCTTCTACTGCTCAGGCTGTAACCCTCCAAACCTGCTGTCCATTCTTCAACAAAAACCAAAAAAGAAAGGGCTTAAATGGTCATGTGGGGAAAGAGCTGCATCTGCATCTAGTCTTTTTACTTCATGTGAAAGAGTCATGTTACCAAAGCTGTGGGTCTAACCTCTCCTAGATGTGCAAAAGGAGTGAGAGAAATGAGGCATTTTCTGCAATATTGTGATTCTTGCCAAAAAGCTTAACTTGCATTTGACTCTTGGCTATGATCCCTTACACAGAAGTGACCAAAATGTATATTACACAGTTTCCTTATCAGATTAATTGTGATAATAGTAAATTGGTAATAATAATAATAATCATTTTTAGCCAGTTTAAGAACTAGCCTTATAGACATTTGCAAACTTCTTAGATTTAAATCTTCTACAATAAGGGGAAAAAGCTCCTGGCTATTAAAGAAATCAGAAATCCCTGAGGAAAACGAACAATGGTTAATGCTCCATTTCTCAGGACAACAAATACAAAAGGGAAGTAGATGGGAAACCTCCACAAACAGGCACGACAGATGTGAATTTAAAATTCTTCATGAAACAAAAGAGAATTTCACACTGGCATTTTCCAAGTGCAGGAGCTACTCCAGCCCAAGTATAAGGTTAATAGCTACCACATGTGCTACAAACTAGCTACAGTTAAAATTAAGCAAAGAATCCAGCTGTAGAAAGGTATATATCTAAATACCTTGTATTATTTATACACATTTAATTCAATATATATTGCAAAGCAGGAAACTCCATTGTCTGCGGACAGCAAATAGCTCCACAAAATCTACAGCATATTATTGTTTTTTCACACACATTATCAGCTTCAGAAGACCAACAACAAAAGTGTATACCATGAGGAACTAGTGTAGAACGACCAGTTTGAGGAATGCTCCATGGACTCCATTCCTGCCGTCCATCACCTCGGGCACAAACTCTGAACTGGTAATCAACATTGGGGTCGATCTGTAGTACTATGAATTCCATCTCAGAGCCAACATACACATCTTCAAAGTGATGGGCAGTACTCTTGCGAGATTGAAGCCTGTAGTCTTGAGGTATAAAGTCATCATCCACCTAAACAGATATTCAGTCCATCAACAAGGGATTGTGACTCTGGATTTCTTTGAACTACAATGTGTCCCAGTAACATTTTATGTTAGCAACATTTGTCCTTTGCAAGGTAAAACAGCTAAAACAGTGTTTGCTAAAACAGCTGCTGAACACACAACATTCTTTCTTACTTCCGTGGGAATGGTTTGGTCAGCACCTACCACCCTGGGCCTCACCTGCAATTTCCTACTGTAATACATACCGCCACCAAATATGCATTTTACAAGATGTTTATTCCTAAATTAATCTGCTTCTGACACATACACGACACTAAGACCTATTTTTGCAATTGCTAGTTTCACAGAATTAATATTTCTGTATCACTCCTCTGTTTAGGGGGACGTGCTCATTGGCAGCAGGTAACTGCCCACGCTCTCACCACCCAGGAACGCTGGGGCTGTGGCACGGCTGCCGGGGAGAGCTGGACCTGCTCCACCCGCTGGGATGATGAGACTGAGTGGGTCTCAGGATGTTCAGAGGGCTGAGGGCAGAAACCTACGATGCGGGTGAACGTGGCTCCACTGGGGGGAGGCTGTGGAAGGGGCAGGGCTTCAGGTGGGAGGGGCAGAGCTGAGGTTTGCCTTCCCCAGCTGGGGGTTCACCCACCACCCACAGAAGTGCTATAGGCTGGTTTTGTTTTGGGGGAAGAGGGCTGGGTGAGGTAACCTCCTGCCTCTTCCATTTCGGATAGTGTGGCCCAAGAAGGGAGGAGGAGTGGGCAGCTTTTTTCAGTTACGTCTGCTGGCTTTTCTTCGTAACCAGTTGTAAGCACACCTGTGGCACTAACTGGCAGATGCAGGTACTCTCAAGCAGCAAACAGGTAGTGCAGTGCCAGACTTAGCAGACTAAGGGCTGGATTCTCATGTGAAAGTTTTCCCCCACACACACACACGTGTGTTTCAAAATCTACCACTATGTGCACTGGTTTAAACCGTAACATAAAATTTCTTCCAGTATATTTTAAATCCCAAGTCAGAAGGAGATGGAGAAAGAAATGCAGGGTGAAACGGACAGTCTCTTGAGAGAGAATACTTCTTTTTCTGAACAGGATCAAAGAATCTGAGCTACATTCATTCTTTTACTCACCTTACACCATCGCACTAGGATACCCCCAGGCTTCTCAGTAAGTTCTTCTATCTGTACAGGTGGCCGAGATGCTACAGTCCCATGATTGAAGATTTGATTTTTCACTATGGTCAGGAGACAGTCATCCAGCTGGGCAGATAAACAAGGCACATCAACCAAGGCAGGCACTTCTGGCAAGCTAAAGAGAGAAAAAAAATGCTGACATGTAAGACAACAGCTTGTATACAATTCTATTTCAACCATAGACTTAAAAGACAACATGTGGATTTGATTATTTTTTTAACTCTATACTTCAAGGGACTCGTTTTGAAAGCTAGAACACTAAAGAATTCCAGATTTCAGACTTAAAAGACATAGGAAGTAGCTACTATTTTAGGCTTAATGATGGCCATGTCTCAGTAATCTCCTTTCTTTCATCAGGGTTGGTAAAAACAATTGCAAACAGACAACCCATATTTCAAGGGGGACCATCCGAGGACTAAACACTACTTAAATTATCAAGGCCAATCCCCTGTCAGAATCTACATGTAAGTGGGTTAAGCAAAGCCTGAAATAAATCCCTAATTCCATTGTCTTAAAAGGGGAAAATACAGCCCTGGGTAGAGACATGTAAATCGTGATCCTTGCTGCATTCGCCAATCCTCCCCACCAGATCAATGGCTCTTACCTATCCAGCTGAATGTGCAAAGCCTTTTTTGTAAAGCTGCACAGTTTTTCATTCTGCTCGCCCATGACCCCATGGATGACACACTCTCCTAGAGTGAAAGAGTAAAAAAAGGTCCTTGTATGAAAAATGCTCAAGAAAAATATTCTCCACGTCAAGATGAAGTGAACAAAGCTAATATTTTTTTTCCTCAGTGTTCTCAATGCTCCAGAAAGACACTTAGAATTTCAACACTTGTATGTTCTAGCTATTAGTTAATAATATATGCCTATATAGCATCTTCTGCTGACCATCTCAAATAACTTTCTCACGGGAGTTCCCACAAAGCTATGTGATTTGATCCGAGGTCTCAGACAATAACAGAGCTGGGGCCAGATGCCGGAAATCATGGCTCCTAATCCTCTGGCTCCAGCTACTTGACAGACCAACTACTTTAAAAGGGAAACACCATCCCAGAACGTGCAGAGCATCTTTACTGATTAGAACTTCAAAAAGCAAAAACCGCAAAGAAATTATACCAGGTTCAACAGTGCATAGAATCAGGCCCTGCTCATCATTAATGTAATTTTTTTTTTCAAATGTAACAGTCTGTGATATTTTGTGCAGTGTGAAGGCTAGGGATAAGTAGAAAGTTCTGCTACCCTACATTTATTTGAAAGACCCTGAAGTTACAGGAAGATCTATAGAGACTTCTGCTTAAATCCATCTTGGATTCTTCTCAAGTCCAGTTATCATCTGATGACTGAGATGTGAGCACTGACCTGTTCCAAGTGGACAACTGTCAACATTCAAAAGAAAAAGAGGAGAGAGGAGAAGAGAGGAAAACATTTAGTAGCAAAAGGCTGAACGTGCATGAAGAGTGAATTCCCTTTTTGCTCTTGTTCAGATTAGAGTCACTATATAGCAAAGCTTTTACTGACACCATCCATATAGACAGATGTGGCCCAGTGGATCAGAAATAGACTAGTAACTAGGGATCCAAGCCATGTTAACTTGTACCAGGGATCAACTCTACTGCAATCAATGCAATGGAGGTCAATTTAGTAGGCCTAATGAAGACCCACTAAATCAACTGCAGAATACTCTCAACTCTGGTACTCCACCGGAACAAGAGGAATAAGTTAAGCTGATAGGAGATGGTCTTCTGTTGACAAAGCGTGGTGTTACTGCAGTATGTAAGTCAACCTAAACTATGTTGATGTAGGTCAACTTATCCCAGTAATGTAGACAAGGCTTTAGGCAAGTTATGTCACCTCCTTTGGTCAAATGGAGATGGTGCTACATGTTGGACCCCCATGGTCTGACACCCTTAGAACCTGGCCAGTCTTGAACAAGGGAATTTGCTGGGCCAGGGGAGGTCCCCTGTCACCAGCTTCCCAGGCACCCGACTCTGCTTCTAACCCCAGTCAGCCCCTACTTTCCTCAGCCATCTGTGTACCTGGCCCTGGCTGGACCCCTCAGCCCTGGCACTCCCTGCTGCACTGCCTGAGACCCTGCTGCAGGACTCCCGACTATACCAGCAGAGTTCCCCATGCTGGTCGAGTCCCCTGCCGTGGGGCTCCTTATGCCGCCAGAGCTCCCCCCAACACGCTGCAGGACTTCCCACGTCACCTGAGCTCTCTGCCACAAGCCTCCTAGCCATGCTGTGGGGTTCCTTGCATGGCCTGAGCCCCTGTCACACTCCTGGCTGCACCACTGGCGGCTTGTACATTACTGCTCCCTTTAGCGATGTGCTACCGGTAGAACCCTAACTTCTCCCTAAGTAGCACATCGCTACAGAAAGAGCTCCCTGCGCCGCCTGAACCCCGTGCCACAGGACTCCCTGCACTGCCAGAGCCCCTCCCGAAGGACTCCTGGCTGCGTCACCAGAACTCCCCGCACTAGCAGACCCCCTGCCACATCGCAGGATTCCCCGTGCTGCCTGGGCCTTTTAGCGCTGTGCTAAAAGCCATGGTCCGGCCTGGTTTAGGGAGGTATAACCTGTAATACCAGCTTCACTGGAGTAGGTGAAATTATTTGGATAGTAACAAATTGCTACTTAATTATGACCACTCTGTTGGATTCAAGACTTCAGTCAAGCAAGCAACTTCCTTACACACAAAACTCACATCCAAGTAGCTGACTGTACGACATGTTGCATTTCACAAACCAGAAAGCACAGTAGCAGAAAGTTAAAGTTGAGACAGACAAGAACAATGCAAGGAAACAGCCAGCACTGTCTTGGCAGAAACACACCGCACAATAGGTTTTCCAGTGCAGGGACATAGTTAGTATTGATATTCCTTTCTGACTAGATATTTAGTAATGATATGGAAGAGTTCACACTTCCACACTTCTACTGTTTTCTGTCCCAACTGCAAATCTTCTGGAGAAACGCGTGACTTTCCTTGCGGATAGAACTTGGATGCAAGGAAGGGAAAGGTCTCTAACAGGCAGTGTAAGCCTTCAATTTCTGTACAGTATGTTTTTGAGTCCAAAGACTCAAAAATTACTTTCTTTCAGTCTCATATGCGGGAACAAACATTCCCTCTATTTTTGGCACAAACTCATTTTCCAATATAAAATAAACTCAGATCCAAAATTGCGTTCTCCCAGAGCAAAACCAATTTGACCACACTGGATGAAATGTATCCCTTATGAAAAAAACTAGCATAAGACCTATGCACCAATGAAGTTCCACTTAGGTTTAAAATAAACTTCCACTACCAAAAACAACATAGAAGCGTTGTTACTTATTAGGGCATCTGAGATACGTTTCATTTGAAGAGGCCAAACAATCTCTTGCTTTTACTTTGGCAGCTTGGAAGTTTATTTTCAGAGAGATATATTGCCAAGACGTTGGTACTCTTCCCCTTTTAACATTCCATACTTCAGCCCATTTATACATAACCCCAGGGTGCTATACAGAAATGCTAAACGATGAATCTGCAGGAGCAAGCATCGACATGTTTCTCCCAACCGCACCACCAATTCTGCAAAGAGATCTATAATTCTTTGAGTGTTGGTTTAGGATAGTCCCATTTTAGCCAAAATATGCTGTTTGTCACATGCATTATAATCTACCCCAGCGACGGGCGACCTAGCCGCACGAGTGGCCCTCCATCGCAGCGGCCACAAGATTGTCGTAAGCAAGATGGTCTCTCAGGATAGGGTAGTTTTGCTAAGTGGCGCTTGTGTAGCTAGAATTTTCAGAATGTGCCAACTGAACTGTAGCAGCACTTTGATTGGATGCAGAGAGCGCACGGCTCTCTCTGCCAATATTGTGTGCAATCAGCACGCACCTCACATCATGTGCCCTTGCTTTACACTCATGTCACTTTAGTATTAGGAGTACAAAAAAAAATGTGGACAGAAAGCCGCGGAATCTGGCAGCCTTGCATGTGGGCAACAGCAAACAAAATTGTCTTGTAGGTCAGACATAGAACCCTGATGGGCTACAGGCTGCCCACCACTGATCTATGCTAGTCTTTAAGAGAAGACCTTTTGGAATGTATATTTTAAATAGCCCCATACCTTCCTGGAGCAGGTCATCAGCCGTACTGACTCCATGTTCTATTAGTTTCTGGCATTCATCCAGTGGTTTGATGCTTTCTTGTTCTATGGCATCCACTTCCTGCAGCAATAACACTAGTCGTTCATCCAGCAGCTTCCTCAGGGTCCCTTTTAAATCATTAAAATGCTGCTCAAGTACTTCCCTCGTCAGAGCTGCACTCTCTTTGATCTGACTCAAGACAACAGAGAAGGATTCAGGGTAAGCAGCTAAATATATATATATTGCTTTTATCATTTTAAATCACATCGCCTGCATTTGCTAGTGGAAAGCTCTATGTTAGGTCAAATTTTACAAAGGCTCTCAAACAGTTAACAAACCTACTACAGGTTAGACCTCCCTGCTCCAGCATCCTCTGGACTGGGGAGTTCTCTGGCCTGTGGTGGGCCCTGGAGCTAGGGCTCCCCACTCTGCTGCCAGCCCCATGCCAGGCCTCCAGGGGTCAGCCTCCTCTGGTTGGGCTTCTCCAGCCTACTTCAGTCCCACTACTGCTGAGGTTCCGGCGGGGGCTGCAGATTCCTCCCAGCCAGCGCTGGCCCCACTACTGCCAGGCTTCCCTACCAGCCGCCACCGGGTCTCCACGGGTTGGGACTCCCTGGGGTTGGACTCCCCACCCACCACAGGACCAGCCCCTACTGGCCCAGCAGGGTCTCCTCAGCACCTGCGGGATTCCCAGCTGGCTCATGCACCTCACTTCCAGGGCTCCTTCTTGACCAGGGATGTTGCTGGACCAGAGAGTCCCAGATTTGGGAGGTTCGACCTGTAGGATGCTGTCATTGTAAGATACACATTTGAATAAGGGTACAAAGCAGGGGAGAGAAGAAGCAGTGAGGCTATCCAAGTGGAAAGACAAGGGATGAAAGCAAAGCAAGACTTTAGAGAAGGATTATAAATAATTAGGAAAGCCTCTGAGAAGAGAATGTCCTTTATAAGTGGTTCTCTCCCTCTTCCTCTCCCCCTCGCCCCCAATCTAAAAGACAAGCTTTACAGTGGAACAAAAAACAGGACTATGTAGCACTTTAAAGACTAACAAGATGGTTTATTAGGTGATGAGCTTTCGTGGGCCAGACCCACTTCCTCAGATCAAATCGTGGAAGAAATTTCCACAATTTGATCTGAGGAAGTGGGTCTGGCCCACGAAAGCTCATCACCTAATAAACCATCTTGTTAGTCTTTAAAGTGCTACATAGTCCTGTTTTTTGTTCCAGCTACACCAGACTAACACGGCTACATTTCTATCACTAAGCTTTAGAGTGATGAGCCTGCAGTAATAAGGTCACACGGATCAGGTGGACAACAGGATGCCTTTGGCCAACTAGGAGCTAAGCCCTGTCTGCCATGGCCAAAATAGCCCAATGCAAATGCGACATCTTGAAAATTTAACCAATACAAATCAAACTAGAACACATTAAGTAAATCAGTTTACTCTGGGACTATGAGAAGATAGAAACATGGCCTCATTACCATTGCATTTGAGTGCCTCTATCTTGAGGTATTTATCCTCATACCACCCTTGTGAGGTAAGGCAGTGCCAGCATCCCCACAGTAAATAAGAGGAACTGAGCCAGAAAAGTAAGTGACAAGCCCAACGTAACAGAGGAAGTTTGTAGTAAAACAGGGACTTGAACCCACATCTCACAAATCCTTGGCCAGTACCCTGACCACTAGATAACTCTTCTTTTATTTTATTCAACATATTTCCTTTCTGGTTTTTAGAAACTATTTGCATTTCCTGAGGAAAGGAAAGTCATTAGCAGCTTTTTTGTTCTCAAGTAGGGGAAATGTCCCCCTCTGCAGAATTTGTGTTCTTCCTCAATAAGAGCACCCACAGACAGTACAATAATCTATAGGCTGCGCTTCAGAGCTGCAAGTCTCAAGCTGGTGCATTAGAATGGAAGAGTAGATCAGATGCACAAGAATTTTAGAAAAGAGTTACAAGCAATGATATTAAGGTTCTGTATTCAAAGGAAGGATGTAAAATCCTGATAGTCAAGTTAACCTAATGTTTAACCAGTTAACCTACTAAACAGGGTCCCGGGGGAGGGAGGGGGGCACAAAGAACCGCTCCAGCTCCCAGCCAGCAAGGCTCCTGCTACCAGTTCTGCACTGGGGCTGGGGCACTGCCGGCTCCCAACCCCCATGCTGGGGCTGCTACCAGCAGCCAGCCCCCTGCTCTGGGGCCCGGCGGAGCTGAAGCAGCGCTCTGCCCACATCAGGCTGCTCCAAGGTACCAGTTAACCACTGCCCTTTCACATCCCTAATTCAAGGTTACAGAGAGTGTCTTAAGACAACTTGCACAGGAACAGCCATTAACACATTAAGCAGCAGCGTGGTATTTCCCATCCCTCCAGAGCACTAAGACAATGGAATACCCACTTCTTGTGCAGCCCCTCTTTCCCACACATTGGACTCGCTTTAGCAAGGAGAATGGCCCCCCAGCTCACGGTATTAGAACAGAGATATAATAGTCTGTATGTTAGCACACCACAGGTCTTCATTGATAGTTCACTGCATTGTAATTGAATATTTTAGCATATTTTATCTAAAGCCCATTGAAGTTAGTGGAAAGACTTCCTAACTTCAGTGCACTTTGGATTAGACTGATCACAAGCCAGTATTTGGAGAAACTTACAACAATTAGATCCACAGAATGGAAAGAAAATGGTTTCAATGTTCACTATGGATGACTGTACATCTGTGTGTTTGAGTCACTAATTTAACATGAACAGGACATTTTTAAGTTACAAGAAGACTATCACGGCGTCTCAGATCAGGCAAGAATCCGGTTATGGCCAGTACCAGATGCTCCAGAACACAGTAACAAATCCTGCATTCAGTAGGTATGAAATATGCTGTGCTCACCGAAAAAACATCTCTTTCCTCCTATATTGAAAGGCTTAACCCCAAGAAACATGGGGGTTTGAATCCCCACCAAAACTTTTCTTTTTTGTATTTACTATTACAATTCTAAATAGTTATCCACACAAGTGACCGATTAATCATTTGTTTGAATCTTACTTTTTTTTTTTTTTTTTTGCCTCGAGCTTGGTGCAAGGAGTTCCAACTGCACGTCGGGTGCAAGAGAGTTTTGTTTTGAAATCAGATGGAAATGGATCACTTTGAACTTCATTGAATGTTTCCCTTATTCCTTTTTTTATGAATCAGGATGAATAGTGAACATGCCACCATCTCCATTTTGATTTGGTGGATAACGTAAGAATCTTTATTCCAAAAAAATTATGGATTACAAAAGGCTTAGTACAAAGTCTAAGAAGAACTCGCAACATCTGACTTTTTAAGAAGGAGACACCTGAATATGTGAAAACTTAATCACAAGCTAAAAGTCAGAATTAGACACCCCACTCTGAAGTGTTTTTATGATTTACACACACAAGGAAATGATGCAATAAAAGCCAACTCCTAGATGCAATTTCTGTATCTTTAGAAGGGCTGACAACCTACACAGGAAGCTCTTTGGTTAGGTAAAGTAAATTTCCTCTTCAAGCAATCTTCATGAGCCTCTGCGCCTGCCACATAGCTTGGCTTCCTTTCACTTGTTATTTCAGTGTTTCAGAAAAAAAGGAAGTGCTTGGTAGTGTACATCTGAGGCAAGGATGGCGGATGACAGAAGAGAATGGTTATTCCCCCAAACCTATGACTGAGTTTGTATACACATCTAAATCAGGATCAGAATCTCAATCCTAAAGCTAGGGCTGTGCAAAGACAAAAACAGCAGAAAGTAAAAACACACACAGAGGCTTGAGAATGGATTTGAATTACTGTAGTAAAATGATCCAACATGGAGGCTGATGCTACAATGCTAACTGATACATAGGGCTAATGTTTCCTTCTAGCTCAGTCTATAACTCTTGAGATTTCCAGAGGCTTCCCCCCTTGTGTCCTGCATGTTTAATTCATGTTCTTCATCAGATATCTTTTTAACATGGGCTCAGTTGTGGCCAACTCCAGCAGGTGCCCAACCCCACCATTGGAAAGTGGGTGCAGGGGAACAGAAACAAATGCATACCACCACCGAGCCATGCAGAAAAGAGAGCCACTGAAGTTGCAAGTACAAGAAAAGATTCAAGACTAATGAATGCAAAGTCCCGTACCCGGAGAGAGGAAACAAACAGCACAAATAAAGAGGAAGGTGGCAAAGTAGTTGCACTCACTATGGAGCAGCTATACTCACCGTGCTAAGGCAAATGTATTGTCATTTGTCTCATTTTATGTGAATGAGCAGCACTGTCGTTGCTACTGGAGAGGCAACATTTGGACAAGAGCAGTGGTTCTCAAACGTTTCAGGGTCACATCCCCTTACCAAGGCCAGGAGTGGGGATGTGGCTCCGTGGTAGGGATGCAAACTCAGGATGTAAGAAAATGGTTAAAGTACCCAAAGAATTGATAAAAATCCTAGCAGTTACATGTGCTGCGGGCTCTGCAGTATAAACCTTATACGCACAGCCAGCTCCCCAGGAATGGGGCCAGAAGCTGGGAGTTGGCTTATGCATGCCGGCTGTCAGCCCTACTGCGAGGGACCTGGGTATGCTGCGGGCTCTTCAGTATAAGCTTTATACCACACAGCCCACAGCATGGGACGGCCGCTGGCTCCTGGGCTGACAGCTGGGACCTGGTGCATACTGGTGAAAAGTTTAACCATAATGTAAACCGATAAGCCAATATTTATCAGTGAACTGTTCAAACGCTTAAATTCTTACATTCCTAATGCAAATGGGGTAAGGTTGCCAAGGCCAGTGCTGGAAGCTGGGGCAGAGCCAGGAACTAGGGCCCCAGGGTAGGACCAGAGTCCCAGGAGTGGTCTCCCAGGTGCAGAGCTGGCACCCAGGCCATGGGCACAGGGTAAGGAGGAGCAGACCTGATAGGTTCCCTCTCCATCCTCTATGTGATCTGGCCCTATCCCTAGCCACACCTCGCTGAATGGTCCTCTGTGCCTTGCTGAGGGAGTGTGCTCCATAGTTTGGAGACTAGATGAATCTGAGGCTCACTACCTGGAGCAGCTTGCAATAACAACTTTGAAGAAGACTATGATTAATGAACATTAATCTCTCATTTGGTCATAACATCAAACACTAACACAGATAAATTTACAACAGATTTCTGTGGTGATGGGATCAGTTTCAGGGAAATTATCTGATCACAACAGAAAAATTCTGTGAGAATTAAAATAAAAGAAAGATCACAATCATAAAAAGTTTCAAAGGGGTATCCATGTTACCTCTAATTGTAAAGCCAACAAGCAGTCCTATGGCACCAGTGAAATGGGTTTTACCCACAAAAGCTCATGACCTAATAAATGTGTTAGTCTCTAAGGTGCCACAGGACTCCTCATCCTTTTAACACCAAGGGTGTATCTCAGGTCTACAAAAAGCAAAAATATTCAAGGTATCTCTACAATGAAGAGTTAAACCAGATAAATAGGTACCTGACTCTGAATATGAAGTCAGGCAATTATTTGAAAATCTTACTTTGATCATTTTGTCTTGCAACACACATTTCTAGCTTTCAGGGTTGCAGAGAAAAAACTTTAAAATGGAATCTCTACAAGCCCCCAAACTGGAAAGCAGATTAAAAACTCGAGAAGTTTAACATCTCCTTATTTTCCAAACAATCTCATGATCTGTAAGGGAGAGTTGGCAAGTTCTGGCCACTGGCAAAACAGACGCAGTTCTCTTCGTGCATCTGACAAAGTGAGTGGCAGCTCAGGAAAGCTTATGCCCTAATAGAATCATAGAATACTAAGACTGGAAGGGACCTCGAGAGGTCATTGAGTCCAGTCCTCTGCCCTCATGGCAGGACCAAATACTGTCTAGACCATCCCCGATAGACATTTATCTAACCTACTCTTAAATATCTCCGAGATGGAGATTCCACAACCTCCCTGGGCAATTTATTCCAGGGTTTGACTACCCTGTCAGTTAGGAACTTTTTTCTAATGTCCAACCTAAGCCTCCCTTGCTGCAGTTTAATCCCATTGCTTCTTGTTCTATCCTCAGGGGCCAAGATGAACAAGTTTTCTCCCTCCTCCTTATGACACCCTTTTAGATACCTGAAAACTGCTATCATGTCCCCCCTCAATTTTCTCTTTCTAAATAATAATTCTAAAGTGTTCATCTTTCAGGTACCACCGGACTGCTTGTGTTTGCTGAAACAGACTAACAGGGCTACTTCTCTGAAGCCCCTTTTCTTAGAGCTGCTCAGTCTGTCAGAAAGGCAGCTGCCTGAATGGCTTCGGCTCAGGTCAGGTTCGGATTGTTTTCACTCCCAAGGGGGGCAGGGACCTCTTGTTTTCAATAGCAACTTGGACCCCACATAATCTGAATCCAGGAAAGGGGAGTGGTGTGTTCCAGCCTATGGACTAGCTCCCCTTCCCCTCTCCCCAGAGTCACCCCAACTCTCTCCTCCAGCCCAACCCCCCCCCCAGCACACTGCACTCACCAGCACAGCTCTGCGCCCAACCCCCCTTGCCCTCATGCTCCGCCCCCCAGCTTCCCCCCCCCATAACCTCCTATGCCCCACCTGCTTGCGTGCCTGCTGCAGCCCCCGCAGCCTCTGCTGCAGCTCCAGCCGGTAGCTCCGCGCCGCCTCGATGCTCTCCCGAGCCTCCTGCAGCAGCAGCGCCTCACCCTCCGGATCCATCCCACTCCCCGGCCGGGCTGCGGGGACCCGCTGCTGGCAACAGCCGCCCAGGCTGGCCTCACACGCGGAAGCGCCCCACATCCGGGCAATGAGCCAAGCGGGGGGGCGGGGCAAAAAAAAAGTTTGCTTGACTTTTTGGTTTGTTTTGTTTTTTTTTAAATCAAGAACAACTTTATTGATCCCCGAAAATGGACATATCATTGGCATGCAAGCGTTGTAGGAAGAGAGTGTCACAAAGCACAAGTCCCGATTGCAAAAAACCCTTTCAGAAGTCAAGGCTATTTGTATGTATTCACATCCATCATCATCCGAGAAAGTAAACACATCAATTAGTACTTGGGTGGCATAAAACAAATCCATTGATTATATGTACAACGAATTAGGTTTGAATTTATTGCTACATTTTACATGTCTCCACCCTAGTAAACTAACAATTCATTAGAGCAACGATAATGCTGTCATTGCATCACAATGGAACTATTTTGTAATTCCAAATTTAAAAACAACAACAACAAATGGTCTGGTAGCACTATAGACTAACAAAACATGTAGGACTATGTAGCACTTTAAAGACTAACAAGATGGTTTATTAGACGATGAGCTTTCGTGGGCCAGACCCACTTCCTCAGATCAAATAGTGGAAGAAAATAGTCACAACCATATATATATGGTTCCACTATTTGATCTGAGGAAGTGGGTCTGGCCCACGAAATCTCATCATCTAATAAACCATCTTGTTAGTCTTTAAAGTGCTACATAGTCCTGTATTTTGTTTCAGCTACACCAGACTAACACGGCTACATTTCTATCACTATAAAACATGTAGATGAGCTCACAATACCATCTATATGTTTTGTTAGTCTATAAAGTGCTACCAGACCATTTGTTGTTTTTTTCTATACAGACTAACTCGGCTACCCCCTGAAGCTTCCAAATTTAAAAGTCACTGTAACACAGGAGAAAGGATGGGCTGAGATTAGAATGCAAGCCTGGAGCTTGGGAGAACTAAGTCACTTAGATTTCAGCATGGCCTCAGGCAAGTCATTTAGACTTCAGTGGAAGCTTGGAGCATAAATACCCTTAGGCTATGTCTAGACTGGCATGATTTTCCAGAAATGCTTTTAACGGAAAAGTTTTCCGTTAACAGCATTTTCGGAAAAGAGCATCTAGATTGGCACGGATGCTTTTCCGCAAAAGCACTTTTTGCGGAAAAGTGTCCGTGGCCAATCTAGACGCGCTTTTGCGCAAAAAAGCCCCGATCGCCATTTTCGCAATCAGGGCTTTTTTGCGCAAAACAAATGTCAGCTGTCTACACTGGCCCTTTTGCACAAAAGTTTTGCGCAAAAGGGACTTTTGCCCGAACGGGAGCAGCATAATATTTCCGCAAAAAGCACTGATTTCTTACAATAGGAAGTCAGTACTTTTGCAGAAATTCAAGCGGCCAGTGTAGACAGCTGGCAAGTTTTTCTGGAAAAGCGGCTGATTTTCCGGAAAAACTGGCCAGTCTAGACGCAGCCTTATGGATTAGCGATTTAGCTGCAATCACACAGAAAATTATGAAGCACTACAAATGCTAAAGTAATTGGAACCAGATAAGTACCCAGAATATACATACTATTAATTATTTTTATGATGCATCTGGCCTTGCAAAAATAAACTTTTCCAAACATGAGGGACAAATATCTTTTTTCTTGTGCACTTTAATTCCAGATACTGCAAGTAACTCCATCTGGGTGGACCTCTCCACCTATGCTGAGCCAGACAGTATGAGATTAGTATTATAGTTGGTCCCATTATGACAGTCAATGTACAAATACAAAATAAGATATGCAGACCTTGCCTAAGTGAGATTGCACTCCAAAATCGAATAGGCTAATGAAGCATGGGAGGACAAAATGAGGCACAGAAAGGCAAAGTGTTTTGCCCAGTGTCACACAGCAGTTAGTGGCAGAATAGAGAATAGAACCAGGCCTCCTGAGTCTCAGTCCAGTTCATTAGCCACTAACTCATGCTGCCTCTACTCTCAAAATTTATGAGCCACTCTTCCAAACTCTTTAACTTGCACATGCTTGATTTTAATGCACTGAAATCTCAGCATACATTCAGTTAAGCACACACTTGTCTTCGGATAGCTGCAGTCTTATATTGCAGTAGTGCCCAAAAGCGCAAGTCAGGACTAAGGCTTTTCTGTCCTAGGCAGAGGATGCACTGCTTCAAAGCTCACACCCAATCAAAAGGTTCAAAGCATATTTTAATTTTTTAACGCAGTTCATTATTTTGGAAAGACATGAGGCATAACCCCTTACCCAAGACTCTTGCCAGGCAGATCTCTTCTTCAGTCTTTAGCAGTTCTCTGGGGGTCAGCTTCTACCCCTCCTAGGCTCCAGTAAGTCACTCTCACCTTGTGCTACAAATCCCTAACTTTTAAACCATTGGGTTGCAGGGCAGACACCCCAACCTCTCCCTTCTTTCTTTCTTTCCCAGAGTCTTTTCCCACAAACCCCATCTCAGCTTCCTCCCTGGCCCTAAGGTTGTCAGATGCTTTAACCAAAAGTACCAAACACATACCCTCCTCCCCCCCCAAAAAAAAAAACAACTGGGGAAAAAATTCTGTTGAGGGAAAAAAAAGGGGGGGGAGAGACTGAAGTTGTTGAGCAAAAAAACAGCATGGCCCCTTTAAGAAATGTTTGTGAGGCTTTATGGCCTAATAGGAGCCAGTGGCCATCCACCATCTTGTCTGCCTGCTCCGGGCTGGACAGCTCCCCTGCAGAAACCAGTAAGCACCTGGGATTTTCACCTCCTGGCTGGGAAAAAAATCAGAAGGTACCGGACATTTGAGGTGTCCAGTATTTTTTGATTTTTTTACCAGACAGGAGGCAAAAATACCTGACTGTCCAGGTCAATACCGGACACCTGGCAACCCTACCTGGCCCTTTCCTAGCCATCCTCGCCCTCTTAAGCAGACAATGCACCCCAGATGGCTGCAGGTAGCCAAATGTACATCCAACAGCCCTGGTTCTCAGACACGTGCTCCTCCTGCATGTGACCCCAATGATCCTTCATTACTACCCCCCAACCCTGGCACAGGTGAGCAATCCAAGCCCTTAGGCCCCACTTGCTCTGACACTGATGGCAGGGGGGGCATGATGGTGATTTCAGGGCCCAGGAGGCAGCAGTGGCAGAGTGCAGGTGCCAGCCACAGGAAAGTGGCTTCCACTCGCCACACTTCTAATATGCGAGGAGAAGCCAATTAAGACCCTCTCCTCTGTGACCCCCGCCTCCAACCATCCAAACCCACCACCAGAGGAAGCCACTTCGCATTTGCAGAAAGTTTGTCCTCTATGGCCTCCCATTTCCACATCCCTTTTTTACGCCATGACGTTTCACGTGCCCCAACCCCTCCTTTTCCCCCCCCTTCAACTCGGAGGAGGCGCGAAAACCCACGTGACCCTCCCTTCGCAGGGAGGAGGTGCGAGGAGCTCGCGCTGACGTCACGTGACTCGGAAGGCGGGGCGGCCCGCGCTGCGCCAGGATCACGTGACGCGGGAGAGGCTGGCTGTGCGCCGTCCAGCCTGGATCACATGGGCCTATGGGCTGCGCCCCCTAGCGCGCCGGGTTCCGAACCTGTCCCGCGCGCGCTTTTCTGCCTGGGTGCTTCCGCCGCGCGTTTATTCCTGTCAGGCGGCTCCGGCCGGGCCGGGCGCTCTTGCCCTATGGCTCTGGGGCAGGGGTCTCCCTGGGACTGAGGGATCCTGCGTGCCCCCGACTGGGGGGGATGGTGGGGAGAGTGACCATGGCTGCGGCGGCGGCTACTTCTGCCCCGGGGAAGGACAGTGACGCCCCGGTGAGACACGAACCCCCCCCCCCCCGAGCGCTCTCTGAGGGGGGAAACGGGAGGACTCGGGAGCTGGGGCCTTGCCGTGGGGCGCGGGTCCTGGCGGTACAATACAGGGGTGGGGGAAGCTCTGGGGTCGTGCTGGGGTGGGGTCTGTCAAGGATGGGGGCCTCGTCCTGGGGCTTGTGGGACATGAGCACGGAGTTGGGGTGCAGCGAGGCGAGGGCCATGTTACCGGGGCGGAGGGGCGTAACGCGGCGGTCGCAGGCACTGCTGGGCTGGAGGCAGGGACGGTTTTATTGTGCGTCTGGCTCCCAGCGCAACAGGCTCCTGGCCCATGAGTAGCGCTCCGAGGCACTCGGGTCAGACTCCGAATGCTGTTGAGAGAGGGCTTGGTATCGGGCTCTCATGTGGTGCCCTAGAGCAGCTTCACCTTGCAGCGTTGTGTATCAGGTGCTATGCTACTGCAGGTCACAGATGTCCTGCTTCTGGGTGGTGTGTGGTTGGGGGAGGGGGGGAGGGTATCAGTACTTAAGTGGAGTTGGTTTTTGTTTATTTGTTTGGGAGATGTGCTATGCACAGTAAAACAGTGCTGAATGTTACAGCTCAACATGAAAATTTTGTCCTATGGCATCCCAGCGGTAAATGTCATAACACCTAGTCCCTTGAATGTATACCTCACTAATGCTACCCAAGTTATGGCTCATTAAGTCGTTTCATTCACAACATTTGTGGATTCCCTGAAAGCTAAGGAAGGAGTCCCACTCAATATATCTCCTACAACAAAAAATTTAGCATAGTGTAATCTGTGTTCAATGCCTGGTCTACACACACTATTTGTATTAATTGTTAGCTGTTTAGCTTATAGGAGTGATTTATTTATTTTTAATGAAGTAGATAATTTGTACTATAGAAACAGTTATACTAGCGTAAAGTTGGTTATTTGTCCTAGTTTAGCTTATTCCTATAATTTTATGGTGGTAATTTGTACTGGTGTAAAAAATTTTATGCCAACACACAGCTTTAATTATATTGATTTTTAATTAAAGTAGTGCAAAAACTGTATGTAGGCCAGTTGTTGCTATTGGACTCACAGGCAAATGCAAGAAGCATAGTAAATTACTGCAAAATAATGACATTTGTACATTTCGAAGCTGGTTCAGTTGTAGTATGAAAAAAGCAGTACTGTTCATATATTGGAGAAAGATGTAACAGATTCTTAATTTCTTCAAGAAAAATGTGTACTTTATTTTTCTTGAGATATTTTAGTATTAATATTTGCATTTCAATAGTGACTTTAGGCTCCAGTCAGTACTAGGGTACACTAGGTAGTGTACAAATGTGCACATGGACAGCACTGTCCTGGAAAATTTAGTCCTAGATAATTTGTCCTGAAGGTAGACTTCCTTAACTAATGTTAAGGATCCTTTTAGAGCTGTTTTAGGTACTGATCCTGCAATTAAGCTCATGCGGTCAGACCTCTATGCAGTCTAGAGCCTTCACTGAAGTCATTTTGGCTATGCAGAGTTGTAGGGGCCTGCCCTGCAGAGTGAATTTCAGAGTGAGTTTTCAGGTTACTGGATAGCTTTATCTAAGAAGGTTTACATGTCTGTTGCAAAGAGGTAGTAATATTAAAATGCACTGACATGCGCATTTTCCTTGGATAAAGACTTCAATTTTTCTTTTATCCTGTTAAATTGTTTGGTAATGTTCAGTGTTACCACCTCATTAGCTTAAGTAACTATTATTGTTAAATTAATGATGATTTTTTTTCTTGCTTGTAGCCATGCAAGAAACGAAGAGAGGAAGATCCCCCTACAAAAACAATTACAAATTATTTTTCACCATTAGCAAAAACTGTGGATAAAGTGTTGTCACCACCAAAATCTAACAACATATTGGATTACTTTAAAAAGACTTCTACAAATGAGAAGACCACTTTCCTCGTTGGAGTTGGAGAAAATAAAATTAACCAGTCTTACCAGCTATGTGCTGATGATGGCAAAGATTGTAAATCACCTTTGAGACCTACTTCAGAATCTTTTTCAAAGCTAAAAAGGAAAGGGAAGAGAGTTAATTTAAATAGTAAATTAAGAGATATTAAGACTCCCGAGAATGAATGTATGATAGAAATAAATAGTAACGATAGTACAGATATGATGAAATCAGAGGAAGAGTGTTTAAATACTAGTTTTATTGCTAACAGTGCTTCTGTTTCACTTGCACAAAAACATGTAGACAATTTAGCAGCAGATAATCAACAAAACAAAAACTCTTCAAACATTATCAAATGCAGAAATGATGCGAAGACAACCAAATTGGAGTTAAATGTATCAAAAAATCACCTAAAAAGATCAAGGAAGAGGAAGCACAAGTATAATACTGATTTGTCTGAAAATTCCTCCTCTGAAACCCAGCTGAATGTAAAGGAACTGAAAGATAAAAAACAAATCACATCTAAAATAATTGAAATTAAGAGTACTGTAAGCAATTCAAGCCTTGAAGTTAATGTGGATAAGACATCACAGTTAAATGATAGTACAGTTACAGTGTCATTTGAGGATTTTTTGAAAAGTCAAGGAGAAAATAAAGTGGAACAAATTCCAGAAACTAGTATGCCAATGCTAAACAATTTTATTATAGATAATGAAGAGGACAAAAGTGGTAGTATCAGTGACCCTGAAAATGGAGAGGAGTCTCAACAACTACCACTTAGAACAGTAACTGTCCTCGCACAGATTCATCCCATTCCCCCAAAATCTCTCTCTCTGCCAAAGGAGCAAAAGGTTTCTAGAAAAATAGCCTCTATTTTTTTGAAGCAAAAAGAATGTGAAGTAGAAAGAGAAAACAGTCAATCTCTTTTAGAGATTGAACAGACTGAACAAATGACTCAGAAAAGAAAATCTAATGTAGTTATAGAGGAAGAAGAATTGGAGTTAGCTGTACTAGAAGCTGTAGGACCTGAAGCTGTGAAGCCAAAATGTACTATAGAAGAAAGACATCAGTTTATGAAAGCTTTTAGACAACCAACATCTGATACGGTCAAAAGTGGAGTTAAAAAAACAATTGGAAAACTGAAGGAAGTCAGTGAAAAGCCTTCAAAACAAAATGAAGGAATGGATGAAGATGAAGCAGCCTCAGATAAAAGACATGAAAGTGAAATACTAAAGGATTATATTGACAAGCATTCCCATTGTAGTACTACTAAGGAGAGAATTAATATGCTTAAAAAGAAAGGAAAGAAGGTATTGGAGACTAAAGGAACAAATATTCCAAATAGTAGTGAAAATAATGAAAATACAGTGGCTAATGCTCATATTAAGGAAAAAACTTTAGATAATATAAGAATCCCATCGCATCTGAAACAGAGTGAATTAAGGAGGAGCCAAAGGCAAAAGAAAACTGAAAACTTCAAAAATGTTACACCTGAAAAAACTAGGGTTAATAATACTGTTTCTGAAAATGAACTAGGTGATAGTCCCCTACATGCTTCCACACCAAAATCAAGCAATAGATCCTTGAGGAAAAGTAACATGTATAAGTCTGAGGTGATCACAGTACCCTTTGATGCAAAGAGCCCAATAAGGTAAAAGTTTGGATTTTTAGAATATTTATAATTTTGATAATACTTTGCTTTGGTAAATAATTTTCATCTCCTAGAAAGGATGTTTGTTTATATAAATGTCAGCATTAAAGGCAGGGGAAATAGATGGTAAGTGGGTTGAGAAGCAATCTTAGGTTTTCTGCAAGGTTAGTGGGCCAGTTGAATAGCAACATGGAAGAAGTGAAATTTTCATTGATCTTTGAAGTAATAGAACCCTGTGCTGCAGCTACTGTATATACTTGGAACATTTTAGGGTAAGGTCCTTAATCCAAGACTGGAGATTCATTTTTTTTTTCATGGATGGAAGAATATTTACAGTTTTGACATACGGGAAGATGTGACTTCTGCTAATCTGTTGAAAAGCAGTTCACAGTAGGGGAGTGGAAAATGGTACCCAAATTAAGGATCTTCAGATGGCTAAGAATTTCCTCCTATTTTTAAATTAGTGAAAATTCGAAATTTTTTTCAGGTTTTGTTTTTAAATCAGTGGAATGGGATAGGGAAGCATAAGTTCCTATTCCACATCTGAGAATTTTTAAAAATAAATGCACTACAGTAACTTGATACATTAAGAAATATTCTTTCTCTGAAAAGAACATTAAGATCAGTTGGGTGTATGCCTGTGTTCACAGGAAAAATATATTTAGATCCTTTACTCATTAGGATTTTTGCATCTGTTGATAGCAATCTTAAATTCTAATGACTCTGAGGTAGAGACTGAGGTTCCCTTTAAAAATTAATTTAATAATGTTTTTTCCTTGTTTAGAATGAGGTTTACTCGAATTAATGCATCTAAAAAATCCGAAAAAGCTGAAACAATGGAAAATGAAGAATTTACCCCAAGAAATATAAAGGTGGCTTTTATCAAGTCTGTTACATGTTTGTATTTTGTGTTTGGGAAGTCACTTACAGAATACTAAAGTAAATAAGTGTAGTACCTTCTTGTTCCAGATTATTTGTGGTGTACAGTTGATCAACTAAGACTTGAAAAATCCATTCACTTCAGGGGCACTGTTAAATGAGGGGGCCTACATCTTGAAGTCTAAATGAATTTAAGATAACATTTTAAAAATAAAACATTTGGTAGATGAGTGTAATCATAAGCAATGTCTGTTGTCAGAAAGATGGGTCAGTGGCATTAGCCTTACCACTGAATAAAATGGGATTTCTCTGTTTCATTGCTTTTACTCAGCATATTATCAGCAGCAGTAAAATTGTTTAAAAAAAAAAAAAAAAGCTATAGCTTGGGAAAGACAGAAGCAGAAGTTGAGGCATGCATTGGAATTCTTAAATAGAGGGGAAAAGACCTAAATACTCGAAGCTATGGAGAGGAGGGAAGGATAGAGTTATTGACATATCTTTCTGATAGACAACACACAGGAGGGTGTGCAGGGATGTCAAGAGAAGAAAATTCCTCCTCTAGCTGCTCTGAGGATGGAGTGACGCTTCAGTTATATTTTGGCCAGAGACTCATTCAAAATGCAGTCTCTAGTCAGGGCCCCAGGGATAGCATCTCTGCAAAAACTCAGTGTTTTGTTCCAGATAGATAAGGTTGTTTTTTGTCACCAACCAGACCTCACAGATGAAGCCTCTCAGCTTAATTATCTCTCTTTCTGTCTCATAGGGTTACGCTTGCATTGTGGGTGGGCTCAGTCTGGTTTCAGATGGACAGATAACCAGTATACAATTTTGATAATGCAGTACATTTGGTCTCAAATATGTTTCAGTAGGTGTGAAGCTGCTTTTTATAGCATACCTGAGATTTCTTCATCAGGGTGATATTGTAGTAGGTATGTTAAATATCGGTTAATTGAGTAGTCAGTTAACCTCATGAATTCTTATTGGTTACTTGATTATTTTATAGTCCTTAGGGGTGGAGCCAGCAGCCAGTGTGCTCCAGCCCTGCTCCCAAGGAGCCCCCTGCCACTCTGCACTGCTGCCTCAGTATCCGAGGCAGCAGCATGGGTTGCCAAGTGGGAGCTAGTCCACGAGGGGACCCAGTTTAAAAACCAGCTCCCCTCAAAGACTGCCTGCCACCCTGCGCTGCTGCCTCTGATAGAGAGGCAGGAGTGTGGGGTAGCAGCAGATCCTGTCCAGGGTGGGTCTGAGCTACTGGACCCAACACAACCCAGAACTGAGCCAGGCTGCCTGCCTGCCCAGCTCTTAATACACTTTAAATGCAGAGCCACAGCGGCGGTAGGTCACGAACCTGGAGCAAGCCAGGACTGAGCTGGGCTGCTGGCCAGCCTGCTAAAAAAATTGACTGGCAAGTGGCAGGAGGGAAATGCGTGTAGTCTATAGCATTAACTTAAAAGCTTTTGCTTATCGGTTAGTTGACTATATTATTACATCTCTATATTGTAGCACAGTTATAAGGCAGAAACAAGCCGTCTTACATTTGGCACTACCTGGCATTCTAGTTAGCATTTTCAGCAGCAGGAGCAAATATTATTCACAGATACCCAAGTGCCTTCAGAACAGGGATGATCATAGAATACTAGTACTAGAAGGGACCTCGAGAGGTCGAGCCCAGTCCCCTGTCCTCACAGCAGGACTAAGCACTGTCTATATCTTCCCTGACAGGTGTCTGTCTATCCAGCTCTTAAATATCTCCAGTGATGGAGATTCCAGAACCTTCCTAGGCAATTTATTCCAGTGTTTAACCACCCTGACCATATTAAGTGTTTAACCATAGTAAGGGCAGAACAAGAAAGCTTCCATTAGCACTACCTGTGCTCTACTTGTTTGTTTCATGGATAAATTACAAAATCTCTTTGTAAAGTTATATCTTCCATGGGCAGTACATTTTTTTTAATTGAATGTTTATTTCTTATCAGCTCCATAGCATTTGCAGCTGCCCCACTCTTTATTTTCTCTCTTTTTTTTTTTTAATTAATCTTCAATGGCAGTCCCTTCTCTTCTGCTCTGATAACTTTTGCAGTGTCTTTGTGAATGTGTTACCCAGTAGTAGCAATAGATTTATAAGAGTGGTAATCCTGATGATTTCCGGTTATCCAGTAGTCTCTGTTTTGGGGACATCTTGTGGCCTGTGTTATATAGAAGGTCAGATTAAATTATCACAATGGTCCCTTCTGACCTTGGAAGCTATGAATTTCCTGATAGAATGCTTATGTAAAATGGTACTAAATAAGATTTTACTTTAAAGAAAAGCAGTTATTTTCACAACCATTTTATTTCCTTTTAAATTGTATGCAACATGTGTTTCAATGATAGTGTAACGTATGTAGACTGATTTTTATTTTAATGTAAAATATATGGCTATTAATGATCAGGTGTTTTCATCATTTTGTACTTTGTTTATAGAGGACCTGTACTTCTAAAAATCTATCCAAAGCTAAACAATTGATTGAAAAAGCAAAGGCCATACAACATAATAGATCAAAGGCTAATGAAGATACCCCAACACCTGTAAGACGCTCATCTCGACAGCAAGCTCTTGCTGAAAAGAAAAAATTACAAAAAAATGAAGTAAGTTTGCAAATTGAATAGTATAGAACTCATATTTCTTTTAAAGTTATTCTCATTTAAGCAATAATTTACTTTTAATTTCTTATGCTGTTTATGTATTTCTGCTATGGGATCTTATGAAGTGAATGGAGATGATGTGGTAGCATGGTTTTGATTTTACAGTACTAACTAGTATGAGTTGGATCTGAAGATTAAGGGATCATTCCTGCAACCACTCGGGCCGTGGAATCACTCTAACAGGCATTGAACATAGCTTACTATAGTGTTCTGATTGAGGTTTTTACTTTAAGTAGAAAATGTCAGTTTCAGTAATAGGAAACTGGTCCTTGACCCAGAAGACTCAGAATCTTGGATTTTTTTAATGTCTCTAGTAGTTAGAACCAAAAGAGACAGGATAGGCAAGAAAATGTGACAGACGAGCATAGCTGTTCCTAAGCAGAATGACATCTCAGGGACAATGTAAAAAAAATTATAAAATCAGACCAACTTTTGCAATATTCCTGTAGGAAAAAAGCTCACTCATTTGTACTTGGTGCTTTAGAAGATTTTTTTCCTGTAACTTGCTCCATGTTTGTAGGAAACACAAATAGAACTGTTAAATAGAGTAATTTTTGAGTTTTAGCAACAGTTGTTTAATTTATGAGCTCCATCAGTATCTATAATTAATTGGTAGTGTACAGAATTGGAAATAGTATTTAGTGAGAATAGAGTAGGTGGTATTTAATTTATTTATTTTTTATTATTATTATTCCTGTCCAGGATTCAGTGATCATTTTAAACTCAAGCCCAAAGAGTACTATTGATTCTACACAGAATGTGGAGAAAAAGCAAAAGAAACTTCGAAGTTTAAATGATGTACTAGGGAAAAAATCTAAAAATATGAAGGTTACTAACAGCTCACACGGTAACTGAATTTAAATAAACATGTTTTATTTTTATTTCAATGTATAACATGCCAATCTTGAACACCAGGACTATTTAGACTATACTACCGTGGTCACCAACCTGTCAATCGCAATCGACTGGTGGATTGTGGGGGCATGACCAGTCGATCGCGCAGCATTCCCTCCCTGCCCCCCTTTCCCTACTACTATCCCCAAAGAGGAGCCTGCGCTGACGCTCCCTCCCGCGAAAATGGAGGTAGCGCTGGCTTCCTGTGGCGTGGAGGGGAGGTCCTGCAGCTGCGCGCCAGCTCTGGGTCTCAGGAAGCACACGGGCTGCTCTTCCCCTCCCCCAAACAGCCGGGTCTGTGCAGGGGGAGGAAAGGTGGGGGGGGGGGAATAGGAGTCCTGGGACTGCCAGCTCCAACTTTTCAGGAAGTGCGTGAGTTCTTCCTCCGCTCCCCACAACAGTCATGTGCTTCCTGAGAAATTGGAGCTGGCTCGGTCTCGGGACGACTCCTCCCTCCGCACAGGAAGGCAGCAAGGGGAAGGAAGTCCCCGATGGCGTGACAGACTTGGCTGTTTGGGGGAGGGGAAGAGCAGCCTGCATTTCTTCCTGAGACCCTGGATCTTGCGCGCAGCTGCAGGATCCCCAGGTACTGGCCAAGCTGTCTCTGTCCCCTCCCCTATGCCAGACCCCCATGAGTATCCTGCCCCAGCACCCACCAGCGCCCTGTCTCCTGCCTAAACCCCCACCAGCACCTTGCCCCTGCCCCATGGCCAGTCTCCCACCAGCACCCTGCTCCAGCACCCTGTCCTTGTCTTGTGGTCAGACACCTGCCAGAACCCTGCTCCTGCCCCCTGGCCAGTCATCATTCAGCACCCTGTCCCATGGCCAGACACCCACCAGCACCCTGCTCCTGTCCCCTCCCTCCTTGCCAGACACCTACTCCCAGCTTGTTCCTGTACCCTGTTTTCCATTCAGATTCTTGCACCCCCATTCCTATCTCACTCACTGGCAGCCCTGTCCTGCGTGCTGGATCCCTCATTTTGGCCCCACCTCAGATTGTAGAGGGACCCACAAATTCCACTAACTCTGGAACCCAGAAGAATTAATCTGACCTGGGGCTGAAGTTCCAGGAGAGTGAGGTGTCTCAGTTGGGACCACATTAGTGAGGCTTGGGATTTTTTTGGAGGGGTTGTGTTTTTTGCATCTCACTTGTGTAGCCCCAACTGACTTTTCTGATGATGACCCTGACTCAAAACAGGTTCCCCGCCCCTCTCATAAATAAAAACAATGCTGAAACATTTTGTGTTTGACATAATATTTTATTTAAAAATGAAGCCTGGCCAAAAACCCCCAAATGGGGCCAAGTCCCATCTGGCTGCAGCATCATAACACTCCTACACCCCTCATAGAGCCCAAACCTGAGCCTATCATACACCAGAACCCCCTGTCATGAGCCTCTCACATCCCCTACATCTCCAGTCTTGTGCCACAACACTCCTGCCCTATCCACACACTGCAAACCTGTGCCCTGAGCCCCTCATATACCCCAACCCAAACTCCTGCACCCTCACATCCACAAGCCTGAGACTGGCTCAGCACCCCAACTTTCCACCTAACCCCAACAGTCTCCATCCTGGAGCCCCCTCCCTGAGCCAGCATCCCCTTCTCCACCTCCTGCTGCACCCAAATTCCCTCCAAGAGCTTGAACCTCTCTCCGCTTCCCACACCCAAATCCCTCCTTCCCACCCCAGAGCCCGCACTTCCTGTCTCAGCCCAGTGAGAGTGAGTAAGGGCTGGGGACAGAAAATGTTGGAGAGGAGAGGAACAGAGAGGGTGGGGTCTTGGGGAAGGATGGAGTAGGTCTTGGCTTGCCCTGACATTTAAAAAGTGATCTTGGGTGTAAAAAGGTTGGAGACCACTGCTATACAGGCAGTCCCCGACTTACGTGGATCCGACTTATGTCGGATCCGCACTTACGAACGGGGCTTTTCTTGCCCCGGAGCTCGCGGGCGGCGGGACCAACCACAGTGCACCGGTCCCGCCACCGCGTCCTCTGGGGCGAGAAAAGCTGCTCCGGGTCTCCCTGGTGTGCTGGGGGGAAATCCCCAGCACAGCAGGGAGACCCGAGCAAAGCCGCACAGGCGGCGGGACCCCGCTGCCCGTGCGACTTTGCTCCTTTGCCCCTGTGCACAGCAGGGAGACAGGAGCAAAGCCGCAGAGGCGGGGGACCCCGCCGCCTGTGCGGCTTTGCTCGGGTCTCTCTGCTGTGCTCGGGGGGGGTTCCCCCCCAGCACAGCAGGGAGACTGGAGCAAAGCCGCAGAGGCGGGGGACCCTGCCGCCTGTGCGGCTTTGTTCCGGGGCAAAGGAGCAAAGCCGCACGGGCAGCGGGGACCCGCCGCCTGTGCGGCTTTGCTCGGGTCTCCCTGCTGTGCTGGGGAGACTCCCCCAGCACAGCAGGGAGACAGGAGCAAAGCCGCAGAGGCGGCGGGACCTCTGCGCCTCCGCGGCTTTGCTCGGGTCTTCCTGGTCTGCTGGGGGGGGAGGGAACGCAGCTAGTGCGCCCCCCTCCCCTCCAGCAGGCCAGGCTTTTGTTGTGGGACGCCTGGGGTAGAGCAGCTGGGGTGCTGCCGGGTTGGCCCTGCGGGGACCTACCCGGCAGTGCCCCAGCTGTTCTGTCCCAGGAGTCCAGATTCAGCCGCTGTTGAAACTGATCAGCGGCTGATTCCAGGAAGCCGGGGGCAGAGCAACTCTGCCTAGGGCTTCCTGTAGTCAGCCGCTGATCAGTTTCAGCAGCGGCTGAATCTGGAGCCAGTTCCGACTTACATACAAATTCAACTTAAGAACAAACCTACAGTCCCTATCTTGTACCTAACCCGGGGACTGCCTGTACACTCTCTCTCTCTCTCTCTCTCTCTCTCTCTCTCTCTCTCCGCGCGCGTGCGCTTCTTATACATATAATTCCCTTTTGTTAATTTAGGTATGTGCCCTCTTGACAGTGTCCTTTTAATTAGAATAATTTGGAAAACTCTAAAGAAAGTAAAATAATTTCTGTTACTCCACCATTTTTCTTAGTCCTCTTGATAATTTAGGTGGGTTTATAGTCACACTTCTATACACTTGTATGGAAGGAGAAACTGACTATTTACAGTCTGACTGCAAGGTAAAAACAAAACTACAGAAAAATATTTAACAATACTAAGTAAAATATTTTTGGACATTTTTAAATTGACTATCTATAGAGCAAGAAATCTTTAAGGGAATTAAGCTGCAGAGTAAGTCGTTCTTAAAGAAAAGCATACTAAATTTTAGGGGTATTGATATATATATATAATACAAAATATTTAATAGGAAGACAAAATGAGGATGAAAACATAATTGTAGAAGTTATTTGGTTGTTAGTGCTAATCCATATCTGCTTTTTCCCCCCCGCCTCCTTAAGGAAAAGGGAGAGTCCTGCCTTCGTTACTGGGCAAAAAAGCTCAAAATGTTGCAGATGAACCGATTGTAATTTTTGATGATAGCAGGTCAGTCCAATACAAATTGTGTATAATGTGTGAGAAATGTATTGAATTCTTTCATGGTCATATTGAAATGTCCAGGTTTCTTTGTGTTCCTGTCATATTACATAATTTTTAAAGCTAGGATATTAGAAGTTGTTAAATACAGTAACGATGTAATTGCTAAAAATCTTAGCAGTTGCAAGCACTTCAGGCTCAGCAGCATAAAGCTTACCTTTATACTGCAAAGCCTGCAGTGAAGCCTCCCCAGGAGCAGAAACGCCAGCCTCTGCCCACCTGGCTCTCACAGAGGAGGCTTCACTGCCCTGCCACAGAGAAGCCACCTCCTTGGGAGCCAGCAGAGTCTAACCGATAAGTATCAGCTTATCAGTTAAACTGTAATATCCCTAAACTGTAATATCCCTAATTTAAAGTACACATCAAAATGCAGTAGCAAAGTATTGTGTTTAGATATTAATTGGTACATAACATTTTATATCCCTAATTTTAATATTTAAACTGGTTAAACTGTATGTATAACTGGCCTGCCCAGGTGCTATGGGCTCAGCCTGGCTAGAGCACCCCATGCCTGTGGCATAGGCTTCTAAGGCTAGGCCAAGCCCACAATGCCACAGCTAGGGAGCTGTTCCGGCCAGGCCAGGTGCCCGTTAACCAGTTATCCGGGTAAGCATGCCAGTAGAGCTAATACTTACTGGGTAACTGGTTATCCCTTTACATCCCTAATTAAAATGTTACAGGCTGACTTTTGCACTGTTGTTGGATCCTTTTATGCTGCTCAAAATCCAAACCTGCATTTAGTTAATCATAGAATACTAGGAATGGAAGGGACCTCAAGAGGTCATCGAGTCCAGTCTCCTGCCCTCAGGGCAGGACCAAATACTGTCAAGACCATCCCTGATAGACATTTATCTAACCTACTCTTAAATATCTCCAGACATGGAGATTCCACAACCCCCCTGGGCAATTTATTCCAGTGTTTGACTACCCTGACAGTTAGGAACTTTTTCCTAATGTCCAACCTAAACCTCCCTTGCTGCAGTTTAAGCCCATTGCTTCTTGTTCTAGCCTCAGAGGCCAAGAAGAACAAGTTTTCTCCCTCCTCCTTATGACACCCTTTTAGATATCTGAAAACTGCTATCATGTCCCCCCTCAATCTTCTCGTTTCTAAACTAAACAAACCCAGCCTTCCTTCAACCTTCCCTCATAGGTCATGTTCTCTAGACCTTTAATCATTCTTGTCGCTCTTCTCTGGACCCTCTCCAATTTCTCCACATCTTTCTTGAAATGTGGTAGAATCATAGGACTGGAAGGGACCTTGAGAGGTCATCGAGTCCAGCCCCCCGCCCTCAAGGCAGGACCAAGCTCTGTCTACACCATCCCTGACAGATGTCTATCTAATCTGTTCTTAAATATCTCCAGAGAGGCAGATTCCACCACCTCCCTTGGCAATTTATTCCAATATTTGACCACCCTGACAGTTAGGAATTTTTTCCTAATGTCCAATCTAAACCTCCCTTGCTGCACTTTAAGCCCTTTACTCCTTGTCCTGTCCTCAGAAACCAAGAGGAACAAATTTTCTCCTTCCTCCTTGTGACACCCTTTTAGATATTTGAAAACCGCTATCATGTCCCCCCTTAATCTTTTTTTTTCCAAACTAAACAAGCCCAGTTCATGAAGCCTGGCTTCATAGGTCATGTTCTCTAGACCTTTAATCATTCTTGTCGCTCTTCTCTGTACCCTTTCCAATTTCTCCATCTTTCTTGAAATGTGGCACCCAGAACTGGACACAGTACTCCAGCTGAGGACTAACTAGTGCAGAGTAGAGCGGCAGAATGACTTCATGAGTTTTGCTTACAACACACCTGTTGATACAACCTAGAATCATATTTGCTTTTTTTGCAGCAGCATCACACTGTTGACTCATATTCAACTTGTGGTCCACTATGACCCCTAGATCCCTTTCTGCCATGCTCCTTCCTAGACAGTCGCTTCCCATCTTGTATGTATGGAACTGATTGTTCCTTCCTAAGTGGAGCACTTTGCATTTCTCTTTATTAAACTTCATCCTGTTTACCTCTGACCATTTCTCTAACTTGCTAAGGTCATTTTGAATTATGTCCCTATCCTCCAAAGAAGTTGCAACCCCACCCAGTTTGGTATCATCTGCAAACTTAATAAGCGTACTCTCTAACCCAATATCTACATCATTGATGAAGATATTGAACAGTATGGGTCCCAAAACAGACCCTTGCGGAACTCCACTTGTTATCCTTTTCCAGCAGGATTTAGCACCGTTAACAACAACTCTCTGACTACAGTTATCCAGCCAATTATGCACCCACCTTATCGTGGCCCTATCTAAGTTATATTTGCCTAGTTTATCAATAAGAATATCATGCGAGACCGTATCAAATGCCTTACTAAAGTCTAGGTATATGACATCCACTGCTTCTCCCTTATCCACAAGGCTCGTTATCCTATCAAAGAAAGCTATCAGATTAGTTTGGCATGACTTGTTCTTCACAAATCCATGCTAGCTGTTCCCTATCACCTTGCCACTTTCCAAGTGTTTACAGATGATTTCCTTAATTACTTGCTCCATTATCTTCCCTGGCACAGAAGTTAAACTAACTTGTCTGTAGCTTCCTGGGCTGTTATTTCCCTTTTTATAGATGGGCACTATATTTGCCCTTTTCCAGTCCTCTGGAATCTCTCCTGTCTCCCATGATTTTCCAAAGACGATAGCTAGAGGCTCAGATACCTCCTCTATCAGCTCCTTGAGTATTCTCGGATGCATTTCATCAGGCCCTAACTTTTCTAGGTTATTTTTAACTTGTTCTTTTTTTATTTTACCTTCTAAAACTGCCCCTTCCCACTAGCATTCACTGTGTTAGGCATTCCTACAGACTTCTCGGTGAAGACCGAAACACAGAAGTCATTGAGCATCTCTGCCATTTCCAAATTTCCTGTTACTATTTCTCCCTCCTCACTGACCAGTGGGCCTACCCTCTCCTTGGTCTTCCTCTTGCTTCTAATGTATTTATAAAAAGTTGTCTTGTTTCTCTTTATTCCGGTAGCTAGTTTGAGCTCATTCTGTGCCTTTGCCTTTCTAATCTTGCCCCTGCATTCCTGTGCTGTTTGCCTATATTCATCCTTTGTAATTTGTCCTACTTTCCATTTTTTATATGACCCCTTTTTTATTTTTAGATAATGCAAGATCTCGTGGTTAAGCCAGTGTGGTCTTTTGCCATATTTTCTATCTTCCCGACACATCGGAATAGCTTGCTTTTGGGCCCTTAACAATGTCCCTTTGAAAAACTGCCAACTCTCCTCAGTTGTTTTTCCCCTCAGTCTCGATTCCCATGGGACCACACAATTCTCCTATTAGCTCTCTGAGCTTACCAAAATCCGCCTTCCTGAAATCCATTGTCTCTGTTTTGCTGTTCTCCCTTCTACCCTTCCTTAGAATTGTGAACTCTATGATTTCATCATCACTTTCACCCAAGCTGTCTTCCACTTTCAAATTCTCAACCAGTTCCTCTCTGTTTGTTAGGATCAAATCTAGAACAGCTTCTCCCTTGGTAGCTTTTTCAACCTTCTGAAATAAAAAGTTGTCTCCAATGCAGTCTAAGAACTTATTGGATAGTCTGTGCCTCGCAGTGTTATTTTCCCAACATATATCTGGATAGTTGAAGTCCCCCATCACCACCAAATCTTGGGCTTTAGATGATTTTGTTAGTTGTTTAAAAAAAGCCTCATCCACTTCTACCACCTGGGTAGGTGGCCTGTAGTAGACTCCTAGCATGACATCACCTTTGTTTTTGATCCCTTTTAGCCTAACCCAGAGACTCTCAACACATCCGTCTCCTATGTTCATCTCCACCTCACTCCAAGTGTGTTCATTTTTAATGTATAAGGCAACACCTCCTCCCTTTTTCCCTGTCTATCCTTCCTGAGCAAGCTGTACCCTTCTAGACAAACATTCCAATCGTGTATTATGCCACCAAGTTTCTGTGATGCCAACAATGTCATAATTGTACTTATTTATTAGCACTTCCAGTTCTTCTTGCTTATTTCCCATACTCCTCGCATTTGTATATAGGCATCTAAGATCCCGATTTGACTTTGCCTCCCAGTTTTGTCCTGACCCTCCTTTCTCTCTGCCATTGTAGCCCACGCTCCCTCCTGTTTCTGATCCATCACCCAGGTCTCCATGTTCTCCACTTACCTGTGGGTTTTGCTCACCTGTCCCCGTCGAACCTAGTTTAAAGCCCTCCTCACTAGGTTAGCCATTCTGTGCCCAAATAGGGTCTTCCCCCTCCTTGAAAGGTGAACACCATCCCTGCTTAGCAGTCCTTCCTGGAATAATTATTATAATATGAAATGTCTTCTTAAAATATGTCTTAGAATTATGGGAACCAGGAAGATGAGTGTACATTCCATCTTCAGGTTTGTTACTCTTGGTAAACCTTAGTGTTTAGCAAAAACCATAATATAAAAATTGACTGAGGCACTGTTTAGGGCATTTATACCTAGATTTGCCCTCAGAGGTCCGCCACTCTCAGGGTGTCAACTCCCTTGTCTGCTTCCTCTCTTTGGAGTAGACATGTATGATTCTTTACCATCTTACTGGGGTATCTCCAGGATGAACAGTTTTCTACCTTCAGTATATTATTCCCTGCAGAAGACTAAGTACTTCTTGCCTTCTTTTCAGAGACTAATAGTGTAATTGCCCATAGTTATAAGTTACCACACAATTCTCACTAATCGGGTATATTTAATTCTTAAGGTAAAAGCATAACTCAGAAAATATATTCAAAACAATAAAGAAACTAAATGCATGCTTAGCAGAATTCAACTCCACCTAGGACTTGTTTCATGTTCATCACAGCTTCTACCCAGAACGATCACCTCACTAGACAGAAATCTTTCCAACCCTTCCCTAAGGATTGGGATACTGTTCTTCAGCTAAAGCGACGAGGAGTCCTGTGGCACCTTATAGACTAACTGAAGTGTAGGAGCATAAGCTTTCGTGGGCAAAGACCCACTTCGTCAGATGCATGTAGTGGAAATTTCCAGAGGCAGGAATAAATATGCAGGCCAGGATCAGGCTGGAGATGACGAGATCATCTCCAGCCTGATCCTGGCCTGCATATTTATTCCTGCCTCTGGAAATTTCCACTACATGCATCTGACGAAGTGGGTCTTTGCCCACGAAAGCTTATGCTCCTACACTTCAGTTAGTCTATAAGGTGCCACAGGACTCCTCGTCGCTTTTGCAGATTCAGACTAATACGGCTACCCCTCTGATACTTGTTCTTCAGCTGTATCCGAACAAAAGCCTCGAGTCAGTTCATCACCAAGTTATTTATACCCATGTCATTTCTTTGTTGGTCTTTAGAGAATACACTTTGAACCTTTGAAGAAACAATGAATAGGTTATCAGCCAGACAAAGGGTCCCCTCCTCAGGGCAAAGTTTCAAAGTTCTGATAACCAGAAGAATTATGTCACATACTCCCCTTCTCCTAGGGAATTTGTATGCAATTGCACAATAATATATAAACAATTTTGTTTTTAATTCAATGGATCCCACAAGTACTAAACATAATTCAGGTCTACACAGCAGGGCTAAAGAAGAAATAAGCTACACAACTTGAGCTACATCAGTTGTGTAGCTTAAATCGAAGTAGTTTATTTCGGCTTTTGGTGCTATCTACGCAGCAGGAAATCCAAGAGAGAGCGCTCTTCGTCTGACTTCCCTTAGCCCTCGTAAAATGAGGGTTACAGGAGCCAGAATAAGAAGTTCTCCAGCTTGTCATTATTTCAACATTATGTCAAAATAACTGCTTGTAGTGTAGATGCGGACTATGTTATTTTGGAATAACATCAGTTATTCCGAAAAAACACTGTAGTATAGACTTACCCTAAGGTTTATTCAGGTTTTCTATCTGTCACAGTCAGGAATGAGTCAAATTACTGGTAGGGATAAGTAAACTTTTTCCATATTAAATCGTGTTATGAACTCTGCATGCTTGGTAGCTTGATTGACAATAAAATTCACTTATTTTGTGTAAAGCCAAGATGTATCTGAAAATTCTCAAGATGATGAGCAGTTCAAGGCAAAACGTGAATTTTTGATGAGTGGTTTGCCAGAGTCTCTAAAAAGACACATTGCAAAGAAAGCAGCAGTATTAGAAGCATACTCTGTGGCAAGTTGCTGTTTTCAGACAGTCATCCATGTACAGCAGAAGGATGATGGTAAGTTTTTATTTGTCTTGAGCTCGTGTAGTAAATTCAAGTAGCACTTTAGGAGATCTGGGTTTGAAATCAAAGGTTTAAAGACAGAGTTTTAATACAACTATGATGGAACTAGCCAATTAGCCCGTCATAAAACGGGATTTTCAGGTCTCTCCTCCATGTCGGTCTTCTCTCCTGAGCCTCCAGTCTCTTGCTCCGTCTGTCTCTCTCTCCTACTGCCTCCCTCCCCTCCCCCCCCAGCTCTCCTCCGCCTCCTGCCTCTCTCTCTCTCTCTCTCTTTCTCTTTCTCTTCCCCCTCCTGCCTCTCACTTGGGGGACCGCAGAGCCCAAACAGCTGTTTGGGCTCCTCACTCCCCATGCTGCATGGAGAACGCTGAGCCCAAACGGTCGCTTGTGCCACTTGCTCCCACACGGCGGCCCGGCTGAGTGGCACGGAAGTCAGCTGAGCGACACGGCAGGAGGTGAAGGGGGGCAGGGTGGTGACGTTCACGGCCAGGGGCGGGGCCTGGAGCCATTGTCATGCCGCACGTCACCACCCCGTCCCCCTTCCCCTCCCGCCGTGGTGCTCGGCTCACTTCTGCACCGCTCAGCTGGGCCGCCATGGGGGAGCAAGCAGCCGTTTGGGCCCCGCACTCCCCATGGAGCACGGGCCGTCCAGAGGGAACAGCCAGCATTTCAGGCAACAGCGCCGCCCAGAGGGAACAGCCAGCATTTCAGGCAACAGCGCCGCCCAGAGGGAACAGCCAGCATTTCAGTTACAGACTCTCAGACATTGGGCTACTATATATATATATATATATATATATATATATATATATGATAATTGGCAAATCCTACTTTTTCTTTGTGTTACAGTAACAAAACTAAGCATATTGATACAAATAGTCTTATCAAATATGCATTTTAAAACAGAGCTCTGATATGTCAATAATATATAATCATATTAACTTCATAAGTGGACAAATAGCATGTTTTAAAGGTATAATAATAAAATAGGACTTGAAAAAACAACTTATTTAGGGAGAATAAATATCTTGCTTTGGCCACGTGATGCATGGAAACATCTGATTCTTTACTGAAAGGGAATGGGATAAGAAGAAATAGAACAGCCTACATATTGCTGCTACTTTGACACTGAAAGAAGATTGAAGCCAAAGGGACCCCCTAAGCTTCTTGCTTTTTCCTCAGAAAGTGAAGGATTGTGCTCCTGTGTGTTCTCTCTTTTTAAGAGAATAAGAGAAAGGAACCAAAGTAACTGCTGTGTCTCAGAGGGAGAGTGACAGAATTTCTCCTGGAGGTATTATGACTTGAAGTGATAATCTTGCAAAGAACTAAAGGAGCCCAGAATTTATTAATAGGAGTGGGAGGCCCAGGATCACTAGATGCGAGGAAGGAGTATATGTGAGCGTGTGCAGAATTGTTTAGTTGGTAGGAGGGTAAAGTTGATAGGGATATGAAAATATTACTGTGTAAATGAAATAGACTTGGCTTTGAAGGCATAGCCAGGTTGGAGATTTCAGAGCAATTATTTCTCACTTGATCCAGGAGGCTGAGTTACTTAACCATGAACTTTTTCTGACCTGTTTCCATTCTTATGTAGATTGTGTGATGTGGAGGTTGACATTGCCGTCATGTCCTCTTCTAACCCAGCTAAGAGAACTGAACACGGAAGTAACTGATGTCACAAAACTCGCTATTTCACTTGGTGAATTCTCAGTTATAAATTCAAAATCTAGTGACGACAATTCAATTGTGGTTAGTATGTTTAGTCTTTTATTGGCATAATAAATAAATCAATACAAATGGCTTACTTTTTCAGGGCTTTTGTTCTTTTCCAAAATCCAGTGGCCTTAATCAAGGCATCTGCCCATGGTTAATTTATTTAACTTGAAGTTGGTTAATGTAACTTGGTCTTTCCTGTTACAGCATCGGAAAGGGTATGTAGCGCCAGATACTTTATAGCAGTGTTTTTAAACTTTTTAAGACCGAGGAACACCAAACAATTTTTTTTAATGAGGAACACCAGGGATTATTTTTGTTGAGCCAAAAAAAAAGGAAAAGGGTCAGGGGAAAGCTATTGAGCCCCCCCAAAAAAGAGGTCGCCTGCCCCTTTAAGGGTGGCCATTTTGAACTCTGTTGTTCTCCCTGGCACACCAGTGTGCCGCAGAACACAGTTTAAGAAACACTACTTTATAGTGGTCATTGTGCTTAACAAACTATGTAAACAACTGTGCTTTACTAGTAAAATTTTTCATGTAGGTTTATTTGGTGCAATGCTTTTCGATATTTTGAATAACTTTTTATTTTATATCTATATATTGTAGCTGTCTGGACAGAGACCAGTTATTTCCAAAATACTAAGGATGTATTTGTTGGAAGAGATCAGATCTTCAAACTCACAGTTTCCCGTGAGAACTTTTTTTTACCAGTTTCTGAAAAAACAAACTGAACCTGTACTTTTCAAAAATAAAAAAAAAGGTTAGTAATATATATAATTAAAACTATTGATGACATAGAAATAAGTAAACTTTAAACAAAATATATCGATAGAAGCATTATGATTTGAATAAAATTTCAATAATATTTTGTGTTGTGACTAACACTTTTCTAAAATTTTAGGAAACAGAAATGTAGTGTCAATACATTTGAAGTTTTGAAATTATGTAATGCACTCTATTTTTTGCTCATTAGTATGCATGGAAGAACGTGAAACTACAAACTCTAAACTAGATCAGATAAGTTCTGAAAATCAGAAAGAAATCAAGAGGAAAAGAAAAAAAACTGAAGACCACAAATTAAAAAAAAGAAAACAAGTTGATAATGCAGAAACTGAACTAAAATCCAAAACTCCTGAGTGCATAGTTATCGAAGTATCCTCCATAAAGCAAAAAAAACCACATATGGAAACAAACAGACCCCAGGAATCTGATGTTAAAATAGTAGAAGACACTGAGCTTGGATCAATATTAAACCCTTTCTCTGGTAACGTTACGTTTGCTACTTACGTTTTTAGAAAATGCTTTTGTGCTATTAAATTAATGGACCTAGATGAGGTTCATGGAATCTCCACAGTTGCTGCAGAGAACAGTTCCAAATAGTCTCTTTTCAGATCCACAGAGGGAATGGAGAATTGGGAATGTCATATAATGAACAAGCCATTCTGGAAATACTGACTTAACCCCAGAATGGAGTCATTTAAATCTAGGCAATATATACCATGATTTAAATTACTTGCTTTATGTTTTAAATATTGACTTCAGTCAGGTTAAGACTTTATAAAACTAACTTGAACATTTGTGCTATTACAACATTAGATCAAAATTTGTAATGTAATTATGAATGGTGTTTCGTTGCTTTTTTGTTTTGTTTTTATAAATGTCACTGCTGGCAGGGTATCTTACTTGAATTTTACAAACTGCTACAGTCAGAAACTAAACTGCTGAAAATTAAGGCCCTCATCCTGCAAATAGGTTTGTAGCTTTACTCATTGAATAGTCCTATTCACTTATTTGCAAATTGTGATGGAGGAGTGGTGTTGACATGTTGTAATTCTGTATCAGAATGTGGTGGTGTATGCAAATATAGCAGAGGGTATTTGCTTATCAACTTTGTGTTAATGTTTACAGCAAAAATGTTAATGAGGCCCTAGATTTGTCTCTTTTACTGTAAATGAGCATTTTAAATGTAAAACATTTTTGTAAGGAAAAAAAGTCTTTCAGTAAAATCTGGAAGTTCTAGGGACAATTAGTAAACTAGTCCAAAGAAGCAGTATATTCACTGTATACATTTAAGACTATATAAAATAGGAAGAAAGTAAAGATCTAGTAATGTGCAAATAAAATAGCTGATTTTAAGTTTTAAAATATCAATATTTAACAGACTCTTTTTAACATTAACTATTTTCATCTAGCTTATCCCTTATGTGTATACAAGTTGTAAGGCCTAGTACAGGAGTAACTGCCTTACCGAAGCAAAATGCAGGACAATGTAGCACTTTAAAGACTAACAAGATGGTTTATTAGATGATGAGCTTTTGTGGGCCAGACCCACTTCCTGAGTGATGCTTACAGGTTAGCTGGCAGCACAGCCAGGCAGATGCTCCCGCCCAGCCAGGCCGCCTTCATTGTGCGGAGGGGTTGCTCTAGCCTGGCTGGGCCTTCTGCATTGTACTGGAGGATAAGGGGCTGCTCCACATTTAAATGGTTAAACGTATTGTTAACCAGTTAACTTTTTAACAACAATTTATATCCCTATTGTGATATAGTTTAGGCCAGACCAATGTCCCTTTAGGTCTTACAGGGTACGTCTAGACTACAGGCTTTTGTCGACAGATACTGTCGACAAAGCAAGCCACTTTGTTGACATGAGAGTGTAGATGCAAAGGACAGTGTAGATGCAAGAACACCTTCTGTCGTCAGAACTCTGTCGACAAAAGGCGTTATTCCTCGTAGAATGAGGTTTACAGTCATCAGCAAAACTTCTGAGTTCTGTCGACGTTATGTCGACAGAACTCAGCGGCAGTGTAGATACAGGTATAGTTTTGTTGACAAAAGTCCACTTTTGTCGACAAAACCCTGTAGTCTAGACACACCCATACTCTCTGATTCTATACTAGAGGCTGTCATGAACTTGGATGTGTTTGTGTGAACAGCAGGGTGAATTCTTTTTCTTTGCTTTGCTTTTACCTCCCAACTCTCATATAATCTCCTGCACACAGTGCACTTACTTAGACTGTGTGCAATGATTTCTGTTTGTCTCTAAGCATTTGTTGAGCTCTGTCTTTGCTCTTTTGCTTTTGTGAGGTGGTCCTTTTTCCCCTTTTTATTCTCTTAATTCTAGTGTTTTCCAAAAACCTGTTTTGAATCAATTCTATGACTGTTATCTTATTCAGATTTTTAGATGCAGAAATATTTAAAATGGACAGTTTCTGTTTTTCTTTGCTTGTAGATGGTGAAAAGGAAGATGTGCTCTGGACAGAAAAATATCAACCTCAGGACTCTAGTGAACTTATAGGGAACTCAGTAGAAATAAAAAAGTTACACAGGTCAGATATAAGAAAATGTATCCTTTTGTAAACATCATTGATTTTTTTTTTTTAAATGAAGATTTTTTTGATACTGTCCTATATGGCATTCTCATAAGCAAGTCTGGGAATTTGGCCTATACTAAATAGGGCTAGAAAATTCAGTGTAATTGATTAACTTGTAATTAGTTAACTGGTTAAATGTGAAGTAAACTTCACGTTTAACCCATTTACCAATTAATGGTGACTGCCCCCCTGGACCTGCTGGAGACGGGCTGCTCAAACACCCAGAGCAGCCCCTGTCTGCACTGGGCCCCTATCGCGGGCGGGGAGCTGCTCTAGCCCCCACCAGTTAACCAGAACCAGTAAGCATAACCCATTAAGGATGATGCTTACCTGTTAACCTTTCACATCCCTAATGCTAAATTATTATAAAGTGGATGCAAAACTGATTGAAAGACCATACTCAGAGTGATCAGTGGTTCACTGTCAAACTGGAAGGATTATCTAGTGGTGCCCCACTTTGGTCCAGTATGATTCAATATTTTCACTAAGCAGTTGGATAATAGAGTGGAAAGTGTGCTTATGAAATTTGCAGATTACATCAAGGTGGGAAAGGTTGCAAGCACTTTGGAGTACATACTTAATTCAAAATGGCCTTGAATTGGTCTGGCATTAACAAGAGGAAAATCAAGAAAGAGGAGCAAAGTTCTACATTTAAGGCCAAAAAGTCTAATGCACAACCTCAAGTTGGAGAATAAGTAGGCAGTAATACTGCTGAAAATGATCTGGAGGTGGGTGGAGTTAGCGGATCACAAATGGAATGAATCCCAGTCTTCACTACAAGCATATGTCGCTATAACTACATCATTCAGGGTGTAAACAATCCACAGCCCTGAATGACCTTGTTATATCCACCTAACTACCATCATCAGCCCCTGTCCCTCCCCAGCCCCTGTATATAGACAGCTCTGTGTATGTATTATAGACAGCACTGTGTGGACAAGAAGGCATCTCCCTTCGACACAGCTGCCACTTCTCACAGAGGTGGATTAACTACACCTGACAGAATAGTAGTGTCTTTGCTGAAGCAGTGCAGTTGAACTGATGTAGTGCTGTACATGAAGATAAGCCCTATGCCAGTTTATTGAGTAATATTAATATTTCTCTTCTGGGTTTTTTCCATAGTTGGTTGAAAGAATGGAAAAAAAGAGCTGATTGGGAAGAAAAAAACAGTCAGAAGAGTGAAAAAGATGCAGAGAGTCAGCAAGGTGCTAGAATTTTTCTACATTTTGCAAAATACTGACTTTAAAAGACATCTTTTTTGTGTTGAAAAATATTTTAAATTACTGTATTTTTTTCTAAATATGGGAAGTATTCTGTGTTCACTCTAATACATCCCTCTGATGTGAAATGGCTAGAATTGATAATGATTAAAATTATTTAATTGTTTCCTTTGGTTGAAATAATTGTAGATTCTATGGACTGCATGGATTTCAAAGATGACAAATCTGAGAGTGAAGAAGAGAGTATTCTCTGCAATACTGTGCTCATTACTGGCCCATCAGGAGTGGGAAAGACCGCTGCAGTGTATGCTTGTGCTCAGGAGCTTGGTTTTAAGGTTTGTTTTAGTCAGCTTTTCAATTTGTACATAAGCAATATAACAACTTTTTGAATAAAGAGCATCTGAATTCCCTTTTCATAAATTATTCTCGCAGATATTTGAAGTTAATGCCTCTTGCCAGCGAAGTGGTAGACAGATCCTGTCTCAGCTAAAGGAAGCTACTCAGTCTCATCAAGTGGACAAACAAGGTGTAAATGCACATAAACCTTGCTTCTTTAACTGTGGTAGCAGCACTAAGTCCCCAAGTAAGTGTGGCATTTATCTTATCTTTTCCTTTGAGAGGCCAGCAGAAGAAAGCTATAAGACATTCATATCAAAAGTGGTAAACTCAGTTTCACATTCTAATTATTTTTGCATGGTAGAATAAGTGCTGTAGCACTTGTAAGGGATATTAACCACAGTTGAATTAACAAAAGCAAGGAAAAAAGTAACTTTGCATATTGCTGGTTATGTTATATTACCTTGTATTAAACAAAACATCTGAACTAAACTCTGATGCTAATTTACCTGAGAAGTGTTTGAGAATATATTTTAAGTTGAAGGTTAATGTAAACCTTGTCTTTCAGAAAAAATAAATTCTCCCAGGAAAGCTATTTCACCAAGAAAACCTCCACTTTCACCCAAAGGAACAGGATTAAAACGAAGTTTACCCCCTAAAACATTAGCAAATTATTTCAAAGTATTTTCTAAGCCTGAGGATAATGAAGAAATAGTAAAATCTCAAGAAAAAAACAAAGGTAAGTATTACTGTTTTATAATGGGGTTATTCTGGTTGGGGTTGGAAAAATACATTAGGGCACGTCTACACTGCAGGGCAAAAGTCAAATTAAAATATGCAACTTCAGCTACGTCAATTGCATAGCTGAAGTCAAAATAGCTTAATTTAGCTTTTGGTGCTATCTTCACAGCAAGAAGTTGAAGGAAAAACACTCTTCCTTCGATTTCCCTTGCTCCTTGTGAAATGGAGGTTACAGGAGTCAGAGTAATAAGTCCTCCATCTCAACATTATTTCAAAATAATGGCTTGCTGTTCTGTGTAGACATATCCTTAGATTTTAAGAGACATTGAAGTTCACAATTATTTGAGGGGGAAAATGTATGGTCTGTGTTATACAGGAGGTTAGAAGAGAGGATCACATTGGTCTCGTCTCTCTTTGGAATTGATGAATCCTACTGTGCAAACAACTTTGGAAACAATGTAGTGCAAGAGAGCATGATAATCAAATGTATATCTATAACTTTTGGTAGGCCTCTAGCATCCCAACTATAGGCTAGTATGTATAGAAATGGATTACATGAATATTATATTGAAGCTATGACAGACTAGACAAAAATACACTTATTTTATTATAGCAGTTTCCAGAGGCCCCAACCAAAAGGAAAGGATCCTTTTCTCTGGAAATGCCCAGCTACTGCAAACGCAAAGAGCACAGTTACACTAGAAGGTACATCTACACTGCACTCTTGTTTTAAAATAAGCTTTTCCAGAATAGTTATTCTGAAATAGCTTATTTCGAAATAGCACATCTATACTGCAGGGAAGCCTCAAAATTACTCCGAAGCAGGTTTCCTTGTTGCAGATGTGCTATCTTGATTTAGAGCCCCAGAAGGCACTGGGGAGAACTAACCTAGAATGGCCCTGGTGAGGGGCTATTTTGGAATAGCAGCAGAGGAGCTTCTACACGCACCTTATTTCAAAATAGCTATTTTGGAATACGCACCATTCCTCATAGAATGAGGTTTACAAATTTCAGATTAAGCCATCCATTATTTCAAAATAATGGAATGGATGAGTAGACACTCACATTGTTATTTCGAAATAACAGAGAGTCTATAGGGCACAGCAGCACCAATACAGCTGCGCTGCTGTACGTTCTCTAACGTAGCCACTCTAAGTTGATTGGCGAGAGTTTTCCCATCGGCTGAACTATTGCAGCCCCTGAGCAGTAGAAGCTATTTTAGAAGGAGACGCTCTCCCACTGACACAGCTCTGTCCACACTAATGCTTATGTTGGTGTAATTTCTGATGCATAGCGAGGTGATATGTGCTTTACAATATGAGTAGCCTCATTGACTTGAATGAGACTATCCACTTGTGGAAAGTTAAGCTAGTTATATGTCTTTGCAGGACTGAGACCTATGTAGACTGATAAAGAACAGAAGAAAGAAAGCATTACAGCTGGCAACAAACCTGCATGGACTAATAACTTTCTCCTATCTTATTTTTATTTTAAAAATTAATGCACCTTGATAATTAGCATTTCCCAAATAATCAGTGATCCCCAGGAAACCATGCAGATCATTATCCTCTAGCGACATCAGAAAAGAAAATAGATGTGTTTTGAAGTATTTATGTTGATGTTTTTTCTCATTTCATACATATAGGACAGTGCTAGGGAACTAATGCATTGTAGAGTTTCCTATTAAACTGCTTGAATCATCTTTTAATTTTACATTAATCTTATGGCCTATTCTTTGTCTATATGCAGCAAATACTCAGAATTCATCTAAAGAAAAAGTGGATATACAAACTAAGTCCGCAAACAAGGAAGTGGGAGGAGAGGAACCCAATAGAAAAAATGCAACCTCTCTTATACTCTTTGAAGAGGTAAAACTTCAATATGTCACTGATGTGGAAAATTAATACAGGTTGAACCTCTCTTGTCCAGGACTCCCAGGTCTGGCCACATGCGTGGTCCAGCAGAGAGGTCTGGCTGCAGAGGTTAAGAGCGTCTGGGAGTGGAGTTGGTCTGGCCATGGGCAGTCAGCAGAGGCAGTGACCTGGGAGTAGAGAGCTGCTGCCATATGCACAGGGCCGGGGTCAGAGAACCCCTGGACCAGGTGCTGCCACTTCATACACAGGGTCAGGGAACTCCCAGAGCAGTTGCCACCCCACACGTGGAGCTGAACCCACGGAGCAGCTGCTGCCCCTCATACAGGGCAGGGAACAGAGCCTTAGGAGCGGGTTGGGGGCATCAGAGCCAGGCAGGTGGGTCAGAGGAGGTCAGGCCTCTGGGTTTTCCCAAGGCAGCAGCCAGGAGGTGAGCCCTGGGAGAGCTCTGGTCTGGAAAAGTCTCTTGTTTGAGACCACACTGGTCCCAAGGGTGCCGGACGAAGGAGGTTCAACCTTTATTTCAGTAATAAATAGTTAAGTATAAAGATTATCCTCAACTTTTAAACTAATTCAGCTAGCAGTTATTTCACCCACGTAGATATTTCTGAACCAGACTTGCACAAATTTTCCTAGATGAAAATCTATTCATTTTCTACCATGATGATTAAGAGTGAAGGAATCTACTTACATATTTACTCACCCATCAACAAATTACTTGGAGTAAGCAAATTGACAAAATTTTGTTGAACAGTTCTAAAGTAAATTTCTTTAATTACGTCAAAGGTATTAGTTTCTTATTTAAGATTGCATGCATGCCATATTTGAAGTTTTTACATTTTTTTAAAAATTATCCAAATACCAAATAATGTTTAAAACATTTCAAAATAGGCATTAAGATGTTTTTTTTTTTCCATACTTTAACATGAATACCTGAATGGCTTTTATGACATTTTCTCCCCAGATGCTCTCCTCACAAATAAAAAAAAATATTTGGTTCAGAATAACTGGAAAATTACAGTTCAAAATGTAATTTAGAGAAAGTTAGTGCTGTTTTGCCCTTAACAATAACATCACTACTATAATCCTGTAAAATATTGTTAAACTTGAACATATAAGACAGTGTCCTGAATGCACTAGACATAAGGTAGTGGCTTTTATTCATAGCAAGAATATTTCCTTAGCTTCACTGTGTTAAGGTGAAAATTTTATATTAATGGTAAAAGCTAGATCCATAGTTAAAATAAGCTACATGATTTTCCATAACTATGAAATTGTTAATCAACATTTAACACTTTATTTGTACTTTCTATAGGTTGATATAATATTTGATGAAGATGCTGGGTTTCTAAGTGCAATAAAGACATTCATGGCTACTGCAAAGAGACCCATAATTCTTACTACAAATGGTGAGTAATGCTTATTTCAATAATGGAACTATGCAGATGTAAAGATCTACTTTTATAAAACGGATTAGTTTCACAGTCAGAATAAGGGGTGCAACACATTAATGCAAAGTTAAGGTATCTGGCATTCTCTTTAATCAGTGCATGTACTTTTATATTTACAAGGATTATTTTTAAAATGGTATTTTTGAATATTAATATGAAGTCACTAGCAGTTTTTTGATGGCTGCTTTAAGGAATACGGCGAAAAATAGTTCTGAATGTAAAATTTCACAAGATTTAATTTTTTGTCTTTGTGTAGATCCAACTTTTAGTTTAATGTTTGATGGTTACTTTGAAGAGATCAACTTTAGAACACCCTCTTTGGTAAGTCTTTTAGTTTTGGAATACAGATGGCATTAATATCTTTATAGTTTAGGATTTAATTATAACTGAAAACTTCAAATTAGAGTTTGAAACTTGTAATTCTGAAAGGAGTGGCCCATGGGTGCTCCACATTGAAGTGGTGCACTAGCGCTGCTGCGCCTCTAATTAGAGATTTATGACAGCAATGCCCCCCGGCCAGCTGTGCATGTGGAATGCTGATGCGCGACCTTTGGAATGGCTGTCCTGCACGCACAACCAACCGCCTCCTCAGTTCTTCTCTGATCGCTGCCAACTTCGGTAGCAGCAGAACAGTTGTCCTGAGTTTACTTTGTTGTTAGTCTTAGAGAAAGAGTTCATAGTTAGTTGAGTTCATTACTATTAACTATACTAATAACTATGGTTTTTAAAAAATTCCTTTTTGTCATTTAAACCACAGTTCATTATATCATCTATAGATAGTGACAGTCCCATTTCCAGAGACCACTTGGAAGAAACGGTTTTACCGAGACATGCCTGGCTCACCAGGATTTAAAGGTGCAATAGCTGCAGGTTGTCCATTTCTATATCGGACAGACACTCAGTGTGCATGCTGTTTGGGTGAGGAGCACAACACGGAACAGTGCCCTCACTGTAACAAGTTGACAACCAGAACAAGAAAAGTGAGGAAACTCCAGCTAAAAATGCTTAGCATGGAGAAAACCTCAGTCTGCCTCAGACCCTGAACATGCCACACCACACAGGCATGCGTCCGCTGGGGTGGCATCTGAGAGAGGGGCTCCTAACAGATCAAGCCCCAGGGACCAGGAAAGGGCGCAAATGCCAAAAAGAGGTCTCATTCTTCCTCAGGGTCTGTATCACCAGCAAGAAAGCACGCTCAGAATAAAAAGTCTGCCTCCATGCTGATTCCACCCAAGGCACCTGACAAACAGACAACAAACAGACGGCACCGAGAAAAGCTGCAACCCCAAGGAGAGGGTTCGACCTTCCTCCTTTAAAGCCGAGCATAGAGCTGAAACACAATAGCTCCATGCCGGCACCAGCAAAAGCGCTAGCAGCACAAAAACCAGCACCAGGAAGACCGCGATCAACACCGACACCGAACACTCCATTACAAGCTTCTGCAGCGCCAGCACCAATGAAGCGCGCAAATGTGTTTAACAACCGGCACCAGCTCCAGCCTTAATGCCAGTGCCCATCTCTCTCCCCCCACCTCCGCTGCCTCAGTTCACAACCACAACAGAGCTGACAGTGGAATCAGTACTGGGAACACTGATTTTTGGGACAGATGAACATATCCAGGTTCAGTTTTTCCTCAACACTAATATCGGCACTGCCTTTAATGAGTGACAATGAGGAACCTATACAGATGCATCCAGCCAAAAGTTTGTTGACCCAGCAAGTGGAGCATTGGCAACAACTACAATGGCTTCCGCCACCCATTCCAACCAACTGGCCGTATTGGGACCCAGGGGTGGTATTGAGAGTTCAACAACCTCAGCAAACCGCAGTTACCACAGGCATCCAAACCTCAGTCCCCCCCTACTCATTCGCCAACTGTTCCTGCTTCTCAGAAGACGAAGGGGAAGTTGACATCGTAGGGGCAGAACGAACAATAGACTCGCTCCCACCTACACACCTTTCATCCTTGTTACCCGATAACACAATCTTGCCCCCATCACCCAATGTAGGGGATGATTTTAAATCCTTTCAGGAACTGTTTAAATAGGTAGAAGACATGCTGGAAATATTGCTGTCAGCTATGCCTGAGACCCAGCACAAACTGACACATATCCTGCATGCTTCGCCACATGCCAAGCTGGCAATTCCCAGGAATGAAGCACTCATGGACCCTGCCAAAGCCATACGGCAGACACCAGCAACAGCCCCACCAACTTGTAAAAGATCTGACCACAAGTAGTATGTGGCCCCGAAAGGTGCGGACAGCTTATTCTCTCACCCCTTGCTGAAATCTCTAGTGGTCGATGCAGTCAACCAGAGAGGCATGCAGCAGGTCATGCGTATAGTCCCTACAAAAGACTGGAAACACCTGGACCTAATGGGCAGGAAGGCTTACTTGTCAGTCAGCCTTCGGCTCCGAATTACAAACTATGTAGCCTTCCTTGCAAAATACACACACCACATATTCGATCAACTTGCAAATTTTATTGAAAATCTTCCTGATAATAAAAAAGAACAGTTCAAAATGAACATCAATGAAGGAGCGTTGATCTCTAGAACAGCCCTACAGGCTGCCTTAGATTTAGTAGACACGGCCTCAGGGTGCTTAGCATCAGCAGTTGTCACGAGGTGTGCTTTGTGGCTCCAACTTTCCGGCTTCCCAAGGGAGGTCCAGTACACAGTTGAAGATCTACCATTCGAGGACACGAAGCTTTTTGCCGAATCCAGCAACACCTCACTCCATACGCTGAAGAGCTCACGAGCCACATTAAAGACCCTAGGCATACGCATACCTATGAATAAGAGAAAACAGCAAAGATCTTTCTCCAAGATACATAAGTCAACCCCATTTAACCAACACCCAAGACACTAATGACAGTAGGTGCCAACCAAGGCAGAACAGGTGCAGACAGACCTCTGACCAGGCAATGCACAACATCCCATCAGGCATTTTGAAGGTCTGGTCAAGTGTCAGAAAGCACCGAGATTTCCAACGCAGCAATCCAAACCTTGTACAGCATTTGGCAGCAGACTAGCTGTATTTTTTCCAGCGTGGCAGACCATCACCACAGACACGTGGGTGTTTGGAGATCATCAAAACGGGTTACGGTGTCCCATTACTGTATCCCATTCACTACCATCTCCCACCCTCAACCCCCCGCCCAGTCCCTCTTCTGGAACCCCTCTCACGAGCATGTGCTCATAAAAAAGGCACATCTCTTACAATTAGGGGCTATAGAAGAGGTTCCACCAGGACACAGGGAAAGGGATTCTACTCCCACTACTTCCTAACCACCAAGAAGTCAGGGGGTTGGAGACCAATTTTAGATCTCCAAAAACTCAATCGCTTTGTTCATTATCAACAGTTCAAGGTGTTAATCATAGCCACCATCATTCCTGCCTTGGAAGGGAGCTTGGCTGTCCACACTCAACCTTTAGGATGCATATTTTCATATCTCAATACATCCAGCCCACAGATGGTTTTGTGATAAGGAACCTACATTTCCAATACAAAGTGTTACCCTTGGGGCTATTGAGAGCCTGAAAAGTATTCTCGAAGGTAGTGGTGGTGATAGTGGCCCACCTAAGAAAGAGGGCGTCTTCATATTACCATACCTCAACGATTGCCTGCGGAAAGGCCCCACGACATGAAACACACAGCAAGCAGTTGTAACCACCAGAGCATTGTTCAATACTGGGCCTACAAATATTCCTGCTTCCACTAAGACTATAGAATTTGTAGGGGTGCACTTGGACTGCAGGAAAGCAATAGCATCACAACCAGAGCACAGGTGCTCAGCTATCAAGGACCTCGTATCCCTGGCACAAGCCAGCCCGTCTGTAATGGTACATCATTGCCTACAACTACTGGGGCACATGGCAGCAGCCATGTTTGTGGTACCACATGCCTGGCTGCACATGAGACCATTGCAGGCCTGGCTAAGGACAGTATACAGACCACACACACACACCATATCAACAAACATCTTACCATGCCAAGCAGAATAAAGTCCACACTCATGTGGTGAACACTACACCACAATGTGTGCAGAGGGGTCCCCTTCCAGCAACCACCTGCAACACTAGCAATCATGACGAATGCCTCACTAACAAGCTGGGGAACCCATTTGGGCAAACACAATGTCCAAGCCAGATGGGACAAGGAGGAGACAAACAACCACATAAATCTACTTGAACTCAGGGCAGTCACAATGCTTGTGTTCATTTTCTGCCACTGATTCAGAAAAAAACAGTACAGATACTAATGGACACTGTCACAACAATGTATTATATCAATCGGCAAGGGGGAACTCGATATTACCAGTTATGTCAGCAAGTGGTGAAACTGTGGGAGTGGTACATCTTGAGAGACACAACACTTTTATAGCAACCAATGTCCTGGAAGACACACTCAGAAGAAACTTCCCACACAAACACAAGTGGGAGATCAACCCCACTAGGGATGTTAAATTTCGATTAGTTAATTAATCAAATAGTCAATGGGATTTCCATCGACTATTCAATTAGTCGATAAAGACTAGCGCATTCTGCCTTTGAAATGTACAAGAACCCTAGTAGGGACTCTTGTACATTCTAAAGGCGGAACGCCATTGCTGTGCCCCTGCTCCCCTCTCCCTCCATGGAGCTGGAGGGAACCGGCTTTTAAGCTGGCTCCTCTCAGCGCCCTCACTTCTTCCCCCACCTTGTTGCCTCTTCACAATAGAAGCAGCAAGCGAGGAAGCAAATAGTTGACTAGTGTGTCGACTATCTGATAAGCTTTTGCTTATCGGATAGTTGATTAGTTGCTTGCATCCCTAACCCCACAGTACTGAACCATCTATCCCAAAAGTGGGGATTTTGGCTGATAGACTTCTTTGCCACCCGCAAGAACAGGAAGTGCCCATGTTGCTGCTTCAGAGCTGGCATAGGTCCCTGATCCTTTAGGGATGCGTTCAGCATAACATGGGAAGCACCCCTCCCATATGCATTCCTACCTTTCCCACTGGTCCAATGCACTGTCCTGAACATCAAGCAGGACAAAGCCAAAGTCATACTCAGAGCCCCAAGTTGGCCCAGGCAAACCTGATACACTTATCTGTGGCAGGCAAGGATATGTCCACCATACTGCTTCCATCCAGTCCAATCTTTGCTCATATAGCAGAATGGGCAGATGCACCATGCAGAAATTCACACACTCCATCTTCACGTTCTAAGGATGTTAAAGAGTAGTCAACTAGTTGACTATCCAATAAGCAAATGCTTATCGGATAGTCAAGTTGACTAATTGATTTCCTTCCCCCCACCCTTCTGCCTCTATCAGATAGAGGCAGTGGGGGACAGGGAGGAGAGCGGATACCTCAGTGGCAGCACTGAATAGAGCCCAGGGTGAGCTCCTTACAGGAAATGCTGTGTGGAACCTGTGGTCAGCTGGGGAGTCCCCAGCTGACCCCAGGCTCCATGAGGGTGCTTCCACTTTGAAATGCACAAGAGCCCCCGCTGGGGACTCTTGTACATTTCAAAGCTGGCATGCCGCCTGCAGCTGGGACTTCCTGCTCGCCCCAGGCTGCACATGAAGTTCCACATTCCTCCTTTGAAATGTACAAGAGCCCACGCTGGGGCTCTTGTACATTTCAAAGGGGGAATGCAGAAGTGCCAATCAAGTAGTCGATGGAAATTCCATTGACTTCTTGATTAATAAATTAATTCTTATTACATCCACCAATACAAGATTATTCTGTCTTCACTCAAGAGAATCCTCCGGGGCTTGCACAATATGTTTCCATCACGAAGAGATCCAATTCCAGCATGGGACCTCAACGTCATCCTCAGGGCACTCATAGACAAGCCCTTTGAACCATTGGCCACCTGTTCCCTTCTATACCTATCAATGAAAGTCGCTATATTAGTTGTAGTTACCTCTGCAAGAAGAGTGGCTGAGCTAGGAGCACAAATGGCGGCCTCTCCGTACACAATATTTCATAAGGATAAAGTGGTCCTCCGTACTAACCCCAAAAGTATGTACCTCATTCCACTGTAATGAACCCATATACTTACCCACCTTCTTCCCTAAACCTCATAAGGGCCGCAGAGAAAGGGTACTACACACCCTTGATGTCCGTAGGGCAGTCGTCGTCTACTTATACTGTACAGAACCCTTTCGTAAATCTCTGCAACTCTTTGTGTCATCTACAGAGAGATCAAAAAGGTTACCCATATCCAAACAAAGACTGTCCAAATGAATATTGGGCTGCATATATCTAGTTTACAACATATTCCAAAAGGAGCCCCCGGCAACAATGCGGGCTTGCTCCATGAGAGCAATGGCAGCATCAACAGCCTTCCTCGGGAGCATACCGACAGAAAAAAATCTGCAAAGCTGCCATGTGGGGTTCAGCACACACCTTTACGCAGCACTATGTCACTCAGTCATTTGCAGATGATGATACGTGTTTTGGCTGAACAATGTTGGCAGTTACAGAGTCTAACTCATCGAAGCACCCGCCACTGAACATGAACGCTGCTTCGTAGTCACCTCAAGGTGGAGCACCCACGGGGACACTTCTCAAAGAAGGGAAGGGTACTCACCTGGTGCAGTAACTGGAGTTCTTCAAGATAGTTGTCCCCGAGGGTGCTCCACCATCCACCCTTCTCCCCTCTGCTTCAGATCTGACTATATCTGGGTCAGAGAAGGAATGGTGATGTCTTCTGTGCGCAAATAGTAGGAATTAGAGTTGGGTTTGGGAATCTCCATTCTTCCATTTTTAGCCCTCTTTGCTAATGAGAACATTCTCATTTCATGGCATATTACAGTATGCAAAACTAATTTGCTTCTAGGGTGACTTGCCTTAGTCTGAATAGATAATTGTATTGTCTTTCAATGGGTTCTTCTCATATGTTTTATTTTAGGTAAATGTTGCAAGCTATTTACAAGTGCTCTGCTTGGCTGAGAATCTACGAATGGATTTAAAAGACTTTGCCACTTTGTTAACCATAAACAACTGTGATATCAGACAAAGTGTTCTTTACCTACAATTTTGGGCTAGAAGTGGAGGTGGATGCTTGAAAGAAAAACGTTTAGCACTTCATGGTAAGTTAATCTAATTTTAAAGAACAGACAGGTAACACAGTGGTTTGCAACCTTTTTTACATGGGGGACCAGCAAACCCATTCACAAGTGTTCGGTAGACCGGCAACACTGTATTTGTATATTTGCATGTTCATTATATAAATAACAAATATGCAAATACAATGTTAACTGTCTGTTTGGCCCCAACCCAGCCCTTTGCTCCCCAGTGCCTTAAACGCTTTGACCTCGACCTCTATACCCCGTGCCCTTTAACCTCACCGAACAGCCCTTTGTAAATATACTGTGAGAAAAGAACCTAAAGTAAAATTGTTGATGATTTTCTGACAAAGTCCTAATCTTCTATTTAGTGGTATTTTAAGGACTTTTTCATAAAAACAAAGATTCTTCATCGTAGAAGGAATCTGAATTTGTTATATCAGTAGTTCTCAACTGCCGGGCTGTGGTCTGTTAGCTGCAGTGCCGCAAAATCATAGGGCAAAATCGGCCGTGCAGTCAGAGGAAGTGGTCGTTGAAGGCGAGCGCGCTCTCTCTTCCTGCCCTCCACCATGCGGCTTTTCCAGCTGCAGCAGCCGCCTGCCCCACTGCTGTACCGGTCTTCTGGCCCCAGATCCCAGACTCCATGGCGCCACCCCCCCGTTCAAAAATTATTGTCCACCCCTGCCATAAGGAGTTAGGGAGCCCTGATCATAGGTATCTCAATCTGCAGTTAACTCCGCACAAGAGAGCTGTTTGGGCTCTTGGAGGTTGAAAGCAGAACTGGAGGAAGAGAGAAGGAAATTTAAGAGGGGATTAGGGATGTGGTCTGGGAAGGTAGGGCTAAAATAACATACTGGGAGGAAGCAGAGATTGAGCTGATTGCTTACAATGGAGAGATAGCAAAGGAGGAAGAAGGGAAGGGAAAGATTTGGAAGAGTGAATAAACGTGGGTGAGGGAACACTGGTAACTGGAGAAGCACTGCTATTCAAAATTACAGTAAAGTCAAGATGAAGTATAGGATTTATTTTTAGTGTGCAAAAGAATGGAGACCACAAAAGGATAATTTAAGGATTAAATTTTCATGCACAATTTGTGTTTAAAACTTAAACCTAAATCTGTGGTGATGGTGTTGGTTTTTTTTGTAATAGGAGGAGAGGAACGAGAAGGAACAGATCAGATAACTTGCACTGAAAACATTGCTTCTGAGAATGATCTTCCTCAAACTGAGATGGAGCTTCCAAAATGTGATACTGGCTTTACTGAGACTTTGCTTGGCCTTAAGAACATTTTTTTACCTTCAGAAGATTTGCTTTCATTTCTTAAGGTATCTTCATGATTAGGCCTGGTTGCTAATATTTTGAATGAGTCTTATCTGAAATATATGTGAGTTTGCTATAGCTCATTAAGGCTACGATTTAGTCAGGAGTATTTAGTAAAAGTCATGGACAGGTCACAGGTAATATACTAAAAATACCTGTAACTAAATCTAAGTCATGAATAGGTCACTGGCTGTGAATTTTTGTTTATTGCCTGTGACCTGTCCATGACTTTAACTAAAAATACCTTTAATTAAATCTCTTAGGCAGTGGATGGGAGGGGACTAGGGACCAAAGCTGCTTTGGCCAGTGAGCTGGGGACTGTGGCCAGGAGCTGCCAGAGCAGGGGCTTATGTGACTGTCCAAGGCCATTTGAGCAGCTGGTCCAAGAGCCAGCTGCTTGGGAGGCCTTGGGGTCAGCCAGACTGGCCCCTGAAGAAATCAGAGGGCCCAGAAAGTGACTTCTGCAATCTCTCTGACATATAATGAGTAGGACTCCATTTCTGTTCTGATAATTCTGTTTGCTATAAATGCTACAGAAAATTCTTACAGAAATGTTTAGCCACAATATTTTTAAAGTGTTGGTGACTAAGTGAAACCCCACATTGGAAAATTCTCATTAAACCCCATAATATACAATGCCTTGGATGATGAGTACTGAGGTGTGTATGAATAGGCAACTTTGTGTAATAACGTGGTGTGGTTCATATTTTATTTATTAAAACAATTATGGTAATAAATACATTTATTATGTTTACATTGTTTTTACAGCATAAAATCACAACAACAGAAGAATGGCGTAAACTGATACAGATGCTCACAGAATTCCAGATGAAGAAAGTGGATTTTATACATAGTAACCTTGAACTTCTTCTGCCTTTACCAGTTTGTATTCTTCCAGAGCCAACACAGAATTCTAATCCTTCATTTAAAAGGACTACAGTAAATTCTTCAAATGACGTACCTCTTGATAGTAATTTCTCTGAAAAAGCTATCGCTGTCAAAAAGCCTAAAAGGATGAAGCACCAGAAAAAGATTGCTTTATTGGATGATAGTGATTTATTTGATACTGAATTGAACTATTCGGCTGGATTTATAACTTTGCCATCAGACATTCCTGAATCATGCTTGGAAGAAAACAAAGATGGATTAAAAGTTATGATGAATGAAAAAGATAAACAATTGAACACTGAAATATCAGCAAGGAAAAAAAGCTCTGCTCTTGCTTCTTATTGTTTAAATGCAGTAACTGAATTTGTGGAAAACATGTCTTTCTTAAACACTAATGTAATGACACACAAAGCGTTTTGTAAAAATGAAGGGTTTAATTGGACAAATAGCAAAATTAAAAATGGTCTTTCTGATGATTTTAGTACAGAAGACTTTGATTGGTGGAGTTATCAAAGCTGTAGTGAACTAAGGGCAGCTATAGAAGCACTCAGTTTTAGTAAGTGCTCTGCTGGTATTTCACAAAGCATGGAAACCTCCTTGAACTCCTGTAAAACACTAAGAAGAGATCAAACTGAGGAAATTACTCTGCATGTTTCAAAAGACAGAAATGATGTATATTTTAGTCAATCGGCTGATTTAAGGTAAGACTAAAACCTCACAATGCCAGAACAAATATCAAGAGGGGAAGAGAAGGTTTCTCCAACCCTCATCCCACTAATATTTGTATTGTTTCTTGGATGTGTACTTGCGCTTAAAAACAAATGATATAGTATGGTCTATTGTTAATTTTTATACACTTCAGAAAGGATCCTGGCTAGATATTTCTCATTTTAAAGAACATTTTGTCAAACAGTAATTACTTTTTTTAAAGTTAAGTTCTCCATTGTTTTTTAATTAACCAGTTATAGTAAGCTTGCTTATGAGTAGTAGCACTATTCTGGTCTGTTACAGAAATAGAGTATTTGTCTGGAAAAAGCCACACATTTTAGAGAATTAAGTGTAGTAGGCAAACTGATGTTGCCTATAGGCTTAATTCTGCAAGCTCATATGCATGTGAATAATTTTACTAATATGTATAGTGTCATTGTGAGTCCAAATTGCATGCATTGCTTTTGCAGAATTGGGGCCTGAAAACATTAAAAGTAGGTCAAATGAGGATATTTTGTAGTAAGTCTTTAAAATCAAGAGAAAAAAAATCTTGAATATGGTGTTAGAGTAAATTGTTTTTGTTAATTTTAGCAAGTATTAAAGCAAAGATTTTGATTTTTAATGTAGAAGAGTAAATACCTATTATACCAACTTTTCTGTCACATGACAAAGAATACTTAACTAATTACTGCAAAATAGATAAATGGAGAAATAAATCTTCTAGCTTCTTTTATTTTAAAACAAGTCACTGTAACATTGAGCACAAATGTCAACACATTTTTACAACACCTATTTAGAGCAGTGGTGGGCGATTTACAGCTTGCCTACAGGGTTGCCAGATTCCAATGGTTGCTGTCCGCATAGTAATACCGATAGTTCTTTTCCTAACACATACATGAAGGGCAATGAGATGAGGTGCATGCAGATTGCACCCAACATTGACTGTGAGAGCTGTGTTCCCTCTGCATCCAGTCAAAGCACTGCTATGGTTATGTCCGCACACCCCAGAAATTCTGGGTGTGCAAGCATAGTTAGCAAAACTACCCTATCCTGGGAGACTGTCTTGGAAACAACAATCTGGAGGGCCACACATGTGGCCCACTCACTAGCCTAAGTTGCCAAACACTGATTTAGATGGAGTCATTTTGATACTAAGTCCTAAAATGGGCACATATTGCAACATGAAAAAGTTAGTGTGATAGAACATGAAGCCTGTATTCTAGCTATCCCAACAAAGGGCCAAGAACAGATGTTCTGGAGTGCACCATGTGTACGTACGTGTGTGCTAAATATATAAACAAGGACCACACCTAGAAAGACCTTCCTCAAAATTGCTTTTCACAGATGAACTAGGAGAATCTGCAGCGTAGGCAGCTTCTGTCCTGTGGTCCCTCCTCTGGCTCTGGATATTTTGAGGGGACTACACAGAAGTGAGACTTTGGTCCTAAGATTCCTGGAGTCATAAGATGATTTAGTAGTGTATAATAGTCTTAGTTTGGAGCATTTTTGGATAGTTACACCTTCTGTAGAGTTTTAAATTGGTGGTTTTGATCCTCAAAGAGCTATCTGTATTCTTGAACAAGAAACAATAAGGGTTCATTATCCTTCTTTTCAGCATTCACAGAAAAGGACAGAAGAGGCTGGAAATCATCAAAACTGTATTTTCCACTAGAAGTCCTTTAAGCCTGGTTAACAGGCAAGCTAGTGTAACTGAATACCTGCCTGCTCTCCGCAATATTTGTAGATCAGAGAAACGTAAAGAACAAGGGAAGACTAAAAGAAGGTAGGTTTAGTTTACCCTAATCTCCGCTACATTTCAGCATGTGATAGTGTTTAGTAAACTTTAGAAACATTTATCGTGAAAGTTTTTTTTCCTCTTAAATGTCCTGGATTCAGAATCATTGCCTAATTTTTGGAAAACTATCAGTCCTGTTCACTCTGATTTTTTTGTTACAGGTTCCTGCATTATCTTGAAGGAATTCATCTTGAAATACCCAAAGAAACTGTTTACAGTCTGGCAGCTGATTTCCCTTAAAAGATTTTATACCAGTAGTGTCTTGTACAGATTGGTCTACATGGTATTTTGATTTTACCAGACCATTTAGTTTTTACTGTATGTTCAAAGAGCTATTTGTATTTAAAATACAGCTTTGAGTATTTAAAAATGCAAACTGTATATTTCTGCTGTGATAGTATTGATTTCCACAATCCAAATGTGGGTTCTTCTGGTGCTTATATATATATATACTCCCTGTGTGTTCAAAAGCATTTATTCTGTGGTACCTCTCAGGACTTTATAATTCTTTTCTCTGATTGCGGCCTTAACATTGCACTTTTAACTAAGGAGAATTAATTCATATATTCGATAGCAAAAGGTGCTTGAGTAATGAACTAGTGCCACAATTAAGTATTTTTCCAGGAGAAGACTGCTTCATTGCTCTAAGCAGTAGTTTCAACCTGATTCTTCAAAAGTTGTCAAATAACCTGCCTCATGCAAAACTTTGGTAAAAACAGGAAGCCTCTAAGTAATCACAATAAAAAATTAGGAAAAAATTGAAGTAAAAATACTTAAAATTGAAAATTAAAGTACTATGCATCATAATATGCATATCTCTAAGTTTTCATTTATTCCATGTATTCTCATTACATTTGCCAGGCCAGTGTGTTTATCTTAAATGGGAAGAAAATGTTTACTGTACTCCTAAATGGGCCCAAACAGATTCAGCCAGATTTTGTAAATAATACTTCTATATCTGTATTACTTCTGAATTTAGTAACATATAATTTGTGGTAATCTTGTATATTGTGTTCTATTTTTTTATATTGTATTTTATATTTGAAAGACTTCAGTCCAGATATCTGAGGTTAAAATCTGTTTTATATATGAAAGGAAATAAATTTGAGTGAGATCTTGGTACAACTCTTAATGTTCTGGCAGTATGAAAGGTAAGATTTAAAATTTGATGATCTAAACCCTCTGCCTTTTTAATCACCTGAAAGTTTTTTCTTTTTTCTAAATGACACATTTATTTAAATATAAGCTTTTCACAGCCAATATCACGTTTGGACTGTTGCTCTAAAGACTAATATGTAAGGTTTAGTATAGAGACACAGAAGTGCACATCATTAGACATTCCTATAACTTTTGAGGAGACCAATTGGTTTAGTGCACTATTTCCTATAGCTGCTTTCTCACCCTATATTTTCCTGGCTTCCTTTCATTATAGTTTACTCCAGAACATGCTTATGATAAAGCAAATTGTTAGCTTGAGATTACTGTATGTGGCTTAGTCTTCATTAGTGCAGGATTTCAAGCAACAGAATGTAGTGTATATTTATTGAATGGTAGCTAAACAGATCTTAACGAGTTGTATCAATGATCTAAATGCACTAGATTTATCAATTGATTCTGTACAGCTTTGTAAAGAATAAAATATACCCAGTTTGTAAATATGTACCTATCTTCAGTATCTACTGTATACAGTTATTTTATATAGTTAAGACCTATTTAAAGGCTTTAATACCACACAAGTCCTATTATTTCAGGTTAATGTTTTTAGGTTTAAAAAGTGTGCTTGTTTTTGGTAACACACATGAAGCCAGAAAGTTATGAAACTTCAATCTGCCAAAATATTCAATCTTTTCAGGTGCTTCCTTTACCTAGATATGGGGGAGGGGGAATTGTCCCTGGCTTCCCCCTTGGGAAAGGGGAACAGATATCCCCGTGGCCTAGACTTACTGTCTGGTGTTACAGCTCAGACACTCTCCCTCATTTAGTACTCCTGAAGGAATTCTGCATGTGTGTGGAGTTCATGTCCAGTGCAGAATTCTTTTCTGCCAAAATATACTCCCTCCTACAAGAAGTTCTGCCTCCACTCCATACACACACATACTGTTGATGGTAATTGTCACTGTACAATGCAGAATTTTGCAAAAAAGTTGTGAATGCAGAATTTCCTACTCCCCTGCACAGTAATAGGCTGCAGTGCTACTAGCCACCACTAGAGGCCACAGACTCAGAGAAGCCCAAATTGCATAGACAAAAAACAGGACTATGTAGCACTTTAAAGACTTACAAGATGGTTTATTAGGTGATGAGCTTTCGTGGGCCAGGGTTGGTAAACCAAGAAAACCAACAATAGAACACCACTTGTCATCTCCTATAGCCCCCAACTTAAACCCATCCCACAAATTATCAATAAACTACAACCTATACTAGAACAGGATACTATACTCTGAGGCTCTGGGAGACAGACCATAGTCTCCTACAGACAACCACCTAATCTCAGGACGATTCTTACCAACAACCACAGGACATACCACACTAATACCAACCCTGGAACTTTTCCTTGCAACAAACCCCATTGCCAGCTTTGTCCACATATTTACTCTGCTGACACCATTATTGGACCTAACCAATTCAGTTATAAGATCAAGAACACATATTCCTGCTCATCCAGAAATGTAATTTGTCATGTGCTGACAGTGTCCATCTGGTATGTACATTGGACAACGTCTCAGATGCTTCGCCAAAGAATCAATGCACATAACGGATATCAGACAGTATCACAAAGAAAAAAGTTTCTTGCCATTTCAACCAGAAAGGGCATTGTCTCAATGACTTGATTACCTGCATACCACTTTTTTGATCTGAGGAAGTGGGTCTAGCCCACGAAAGCTCATCACCTATTAAACCATCTTGTTAGTCTTTAAAGTGCTACACCGTCCTGTTTTTTGTTTCAGCTAGACTAGACTAACACAGTTACATCTCTATTACTAAATTGCATAGAGTAAGCTTCCAAGGAGTCGCCAAATTAATCTGTAACAGGAAAAACTTAACGAATAATCTAGTAGCACCTTAAAGACTAACAAAACGTGAGCTTTCATGTCATCTGAAGAAGTGGGTTGTGCCCACAAAAGCTTGTGATAACATCTGTTTTTAGTCTTAAAGTACTATTAGACTATTCATTCTTTGTTTTTCTTGCATAGAGGAGAAGGCATGGCTGGAGAGGAAGCTTGAGGATTCCTGGTAGCTGCAGTTTATAGGATGCCAGGAGGGAAGAAGAGGGTATTATGTAGAAAACTCTGTGCAAGCATGGGACTAAGCATCAGGCGCTTTCTCTGAATCCCTGGGCTCTGTGGAGGAGGGGAACAGGTATCTGGGGAAAAATGAGTATCTGAGCTGGGGGGAGTTCTGCATTTGGGTTCTCGGGTGGGGGGGGACAGAAGGGACAGAAACAGGAAATGTGTAGAAGAGCCATGAGAATCAGCAACTGTCCATTTCGAGGCTGAGATGCCAAGGCTGCTGATATAGCATCATGTGACATGTCTTAAGATACTTTGCCAAAAAAAATCAGTTTGAGATGCCTTGATAGCAGTGAACAGCGCATGTAAACTTGGCTTCTGCTCGTCAGCCCAATATTTAATGAATCAATAGCCAATACTCGATTAAAACAGATTGAAGTTTATTGTGGTTCTGCTCAAATAGTAAAAAAGGCTTAAGTAGTGTTATTTAATATTAGAAGTTCATAGAAGGCAAGAGCCTGTAGTACTGAATCACACATTTCCTCATCTCTGTTTTGAGTAACTGAAGAAAATAGGTTTCTGTAACGTACCACCTTGTTCCTGGGAAAGGACAATCGTGGCTGTTCTTGGGTAACGGATTGCAAGAGAAACTGCTTCACAAGATCCATTCCACTAGTTCGAGAGTCTCCTACAATTAATCCAAAGTGTTTTCCTACAGTGCTTCGGGCCATACTTACTACTTTGTGCTGGCCATCTTGTATAAATGCCTTTTGTAATAGGACATACAGCATGGCTTCCACAGTACGAAGATGTAATATTATAGGAAAGAGATTCGTATTCTGAACAGGAAGTCCGTTTTTTTCCAAAATATAAAGATCAGCTTCAGGAATCTTAGACACAACTGAAGAAATCTAGGAGGGGAAATAAATAAGCATGAATGTTAACACTAAGAATGCATTTAAGCCAAAAATTAAAGCTACAGCTTTCATAGCGACTGTCTCAAATCTGAAGGTGGTTTCTATTAGGTGGCTATTATAAAAAGCTACATTTCACTTTTGACCAGATTATATAGTCTTCAGGAAAACTTTATCCAGTCTGTGGGAATGTTAATGAGACATGTCCAAGCTGCACATTTTTACAAGCTCTAGTCCTGTACTGCTCTGAAGAGCATTTGTTTGAGTCAGTTTAAAGATACTGCAGTCATGGTGAATATGGGGAGAAAAAGCAGTTAACTCAACTAGTTCTTTGGTGCATGTACACACATTGTACTAGGAAGATGTCAGTATAAATACCATTATAAGCTGCTCAGCCTTAGTACTTTAAGACTACATCTACACTGCAGGCTTTTTGCGCAAGAACTGTTTTGCGGAAGAGTTCTTGTGCAAAAAATCTTCCACAAGAGCACAGCCACACTGCCATGTGCTTTTGCGCAAGAGCATCCATGGCAGTGTGGACGCTCTCTTCCACAAGAAAGCTCCAATGGCCATTTTAACCATAGGGGCTTCCTGCCCAAGAAATTCATGTTGCCTGTTTACACTGCCCTCTTGTGGAAGAGCTCTTGTGCAAGAAGGCTTATTCCTCCTGGGGAGAGGAATAACTCCTCCAGAAGAAGCCCTGTTTTCTGACACTATACTGTAAATTTACTTGTGCAAGAACACGCATGCAGTGTAGACAGCTGGCAAGTTTTTGCACAAGAACCATGCAATGTAAACACAGCCTAAGGGTGCATCTAGACTGGCAAGATTTTGCGCTTGCGCAAAAACTTGCCAGCTGTCTACACTGGCCACTTGAATTTGCGCAAGAACACTGACTTTGATGTACAAAATCAGTGCTTCTTGTGCAAATACTTTCCCGCTCAGGGATAAGCCCTCTTGCACAAGAATACTTGCGCAAGAGGGCCAGTGTAGACAGGCACCTTAATTTTTTGTACAAGAAAGCCTGATGGCTAAAATGGCTATCGGAGCTTTCTTGCACAAAAGCGCATCTAGATTGGCACGGATGCTTTTGCGCAAAAGCATCCTTGCCAGTCTAGACGCTCTTTTGCGGAAATACTTTTACCGGAAAAACTTTTCCGTTAATAGTCTTTCTGCAAAATCATGCCAGTCTAGACGTAGCCTAAGGGTGTATCTTCTCTGTAACTGAAAACCCACACCTGGTTGTGGCAGCTGAAGTAGGCCTCCCTCCAGCCCCAACTTGATGCAGCTGCTGCACCGCCAGCAGGCCCCCCCCCTCCACCATAGGACCATGCACCATGGGTTCCCAGAGTGACTCTGTCTGGGAGAAGAGAAAGAGAATATTTCCTCCCCCACTCCCATCAGTGTCTTTCTTTCTTGGTGGGAGGGTGCAAAGGTTTAACATGCTCCACCCCCCCCAGGCTCCCAACTGGCCTGGGGGCAGGGAGGGTATGTGTGTGTAAAGTCTCATGCCACCAGGGGCACGCAGTGCCTAGAGGGAACCACCACCTGTTCAAAACAGTTGGCAGTTCTCTTTAGGTGCCGGGTGCCCCAGGCAGGGTATGGGCGGGAGACAAAGACTTCAGATGCTCCCCACCCCCAGGCTAATCAGGGTCTATGGGCAGAAGGGTACTTGAAGTCTCCTGACCCCACTCCTTCTGGGGTGGCCAGCAACCACTTCCAAAATTACTAAAGTGGCCCCTCCTTCAAAAGTCACCGATGTGGGAGGCTCCCAGAGTTAGGGCTCCAGCGTGAGCCAGAACATCTATACCTCAGTTAAAGAGCCCCACAGCCTCAGTCATGCGAACCCAAGTCAACTGGCATAGGCCAGCCACTGATGTCTAACTGCAGTGTGAGGGGAGTGGGCGCATCTCTTCTCCAAAACCTTGTACTAGCAGAGATCCCAAAAAACTTTTGGAAAGAAGCCAGCTTTCCCACTTCTGTCTGCCACTTAAGTCCTGCAACCATTGACGGCAGGATAAATTTTGGGACTACTAACCTGCTACATTCTTTATCAAAGGTTGATTGCAGTAGTTATAGTTCTACTTTACACATGTTATAGAATTCCCTTTTCCACTCTGAAGAACATCTAGATCCCGCTCAAACTAGCAAAAAGCAATTTAGAAGTACAGCTAAAAAGAAAGCCCTTCCTTGGAAAATTAAGTCAAATTGTACACACTGTACCATGACAGTCAAAAGAATAAGCAATTTAAGACTAACAAAGAGGCAAGGACCAGGTCTGGATGAAAATGTAAAGGATTCTGGCAGTGGTACACCAAAGCCCAGGAGTTAAAGTTTATTAAAGTCTCAAGCACACACTACTTACTTCTTCCAGATACACTGCTGGATTATAGGCTCCTTTCATGAATCTAACACACTCTTCTTGTTGCCAGTCACAAACTGTTAGGTTTCGATCAACATGAGCCCATGCAATTTTACGGGTGCCAAAAACAACAGACACAATGCTACCTAAAGTCTGAAAAGGGGAAAAAAAATATTATTCTGCATTTTGAAGATGTAACGCACAAATTATTTGATATCTTAGAGTAAAATACTGCTTCTTAAAAATAATGTATATACTCAAAATTATTAAAATTATTGATTTATGGGAATAACAGAAGTTTATTCTGAAAATAAGAGTTTCTTGTTAAAATCAAATTAAAAATGTTATATACCTCCAACCTCTCTCTCTCTATTTCAGGTTTAATAAACCTCACTGAAGATCTGGTGTCTTGTATTTTTCTCTCTCTTCTATCTCCTTTCTCAGATGGATCGAGGATAAAGTTACACACTTTAACAACAGTTTTATACTGAAAGAGGGGCACTGCCAGTAAACTCTGCAAGTTCCGAAATGGTCCATTTTTTTCCCTATGCTGAATTACATTGCCAGACTTTTTTCCTCTCAATAGTTTAATGGCTGAAAGTTCTCTCTCAGATGCTGTGTTGAGCACTTGCAGGATGGCAGATTGTTGTTCAGGGGAGTACAAATTATAAAGTTCATCTTCTGGTGTCTTGAGGTTTTGAATCGCTGTTGGGGAATTGATGCAGTTGTGTTGTACAGAAGATATTGATTTTTTCTGACATGAGGAATGGTGCAGGGACTGAAGCTGATATGACACCAACCGGACATGAAAAAAATACTTTCCTGAAGAAAAATGAGTTAAAATAATGTATTAACTTACTGAGCAGATACAACCATACCACTTTGCAAGGCACCCATTTCATAAATTCACTTCTGTGCCAATATAGAGAAGTTTGCCAGCCTCTGAATTCCCTTTAATTAAAATTAGTAGCAGAAATGTAAAATTTCAAGCAGGTTATAGAAAAATGAGTTAGAGAAAAGAGGTCACCCATCATTTTAAACTTCCTCTATTTGGGTGGGTTTAATTAAAATAGGTTCTCACCCATTAATGAGCAAGTGTTCTACGATACATACTTAAATCTAGCCCTGGTAAGTAATGACCCAATCCCAACCTGTGAAATGAGTTGACTGCTTCAATCTGTTTCTTAGGGCAGTGGTTCTCAAAGTGTGGTCTGTGGACAATCTTGCAGGTGGGCTGTGTAGGCCCAGGGCTTCCCCCTCTCTTGCAGCAGGGAGCCTGTGCTGGTGTTCATGCCCCATACCCACCCCCTCCTCCCCAAAGTTACAATGCCAGGACTAGTTTCCTACTGTGGGAGGGGGAGGTGCACATAAGCCTCATGGTCCAGATCCACACACTGCTGTTTCTCCTTCCCCTGCCTGGGGGAACAATAGCACAGGAAACTGCTCATCTGGAGGCTTTCCCCGCTAAGCCCATTGGCCAGAATCACAGCTAATGGGAGCAGTGCTTGGGAGCAGCAGGAGGCACGGAGCCAGGTTAAGTGCCCCCCATTTTCCTCAGGCTCAGACCTTGCACTCCCATCCCCTTCATGCATCCCCTCCCTCTGAAACCCCCACACCCTCAGTCTGCTCCTGCACCCTTCTGCCCACACAGACCCTCCGCCCAGCCCACTTTTGCACCCTACCTCCCATTCAGACCCTGCACCCACACCTCTCCTGCACCCATTTTATTATCATGGGTGGTTGGCTGGTGGTCTGCATAAAGATCTGTGTTAAGCGGAGTGGGCCATGGGCCACAAAGTTTGAGAACCACTGTTTCACAAGGTAGGTGCCACTTTCACATTCACAACCGCTACTAGCTGTTCCCCAGATGGTAGCTTCAGCAGAGGCAAAGGAGCACGAAGACTCAATTACCCTCTCAGCCACAAAGGCTGCTCCTCTGAAGCAAGGTTGGCTTGAAGCCTGTTGGCAAAGAAATGGGGTTGTATTGCCACTACCTATTTTACAAGTAAATGGACCACTTTGATCCACAGGATTGTAGAGCAGCAGCAGCAGGTCAGTGCCTTGAAGGGCAAATTTCCCACCATTCACCGAGGCCTCCTCTATGCCAGTGGTTTTCAAACTGCAGGTTGTGACCTAGTACTGGGTCATGGAATATCAGGCACTGGGTCTCATTGCTGCATGGAGATCAAGAAACCAGCTGAGTGAAGGCAGCTACCTGCCTGGCCTGGCACCACAGACACAGCTGACAACAGGATTCATTCCTAGGGGGAAAGGGCTCTGCACACTGCCCCAACCCCAAACTCTAGCTCCACACTCCCATTGGCTGGGAACCTGCTACTGGCTGGTTTTGGTGAACAGCACCCCCGCTGCACCACGGACCAGGAGCTGCTCAAGGTAAGCCCCTCCTGACCCTGCCTTGAGGTCCCCCCCCAAAGCTCTCCTCTGACCCCCCCCCCCCCTCAGAGACCATACTCCAGTGGTTCCCAAACTTTTTGGCATCACGACCCCCCCCCTTTTAGATTTTTGAAAAACCCTCCCCCCAAAAATAGCAAAACTTGTTGAGCAAAAAAAAAAGGAACTGAGCAGGGCAGCAAAACTTGATGGGGGGAGGCTGGGCTGTCTCGCAACCCCCCCTGGAGTTTCAGGGGGCACGCTTGGGACCCCGCGCTCTACTCTAGTTATGTTGGGTCGCAGACACCAACAATAGAAGCTGGCTGGGGGGGGGGGATGTGACAACCACCGCCCTAAGCTAGGAAGCTCTCCATGGATTCGCTGAGGCCCTGAAGGCGGTTCCCCAGCCCCAGCCCAGCTCCGCGCTGTCTGAGCAGCCGAGGGGACCGAGTCCAACAGGGCCAGCGGGCTCCTGCAGCTGCCTAACCCCAGAACACGGCGCCCCCCCCCCCCCCCAGCCGGCACCTTCCCAGGGAGCCCCCCCCCCGGACTCGCTCCCCCCGCCGCCCAGGCAGATCGACGGCTCCTCCTTAAACCCCCTCCCCCACCGCCGGACTCTCCGCCCCTCCCCCCTCTCTACCGCTCCGCAGCAGGCTCGGGAGCCCTCGGAAGCTCATCCTGCCCCTCCCCCGCCGGGCCGCGCGTCCCCGCCCGCAGAGCGCCCGGGGAAGTGAGGCCCCCGCCCCCGCGCGGCTGGTAAGAAACGTTCCGGCCTCAGGCTGGGCCTGGCTCCCCGCAGTGGCCTTCCCCTGTAACTGCCACCGAGCGGGAGAGGGGGGAGGGGTAGCAACATGGCGCGTGCGTGAGAGCCCCGCAGCGCCCAACCCCCCGAGGCTCTGTGCGTGACCCACAGCCCCGCAGCGCCCAACCCCCCCAGGCTCTGTGCGTGACCCACAGCCCCGCAGCGCCCAACCCCCCTAGGCTCTGTGCGTGACCCACAGCCCCGCAGCGCCCAACCCCCCCAGGCTCTGTGCGTGACCCACAGCCCCGCAGCGCCCAACCCCCCCAGGCTCTGTGCGTGACCCACAGCCCCGCAGCGCCCAACCCCCCCAGGCTCTGTGAGTGACCCACAGCCCCGGAGCGCCCAACCCCCCTAGGCTCTGTGCGTGACCCACAGCCCCGCAGCGCCCAACCCCCCTAGGCTCTGTGCGTGACCCACAGCCCCGCAGCGCCCAACCCCCCTAGGCTCTGTGCGTGACCCACAGCCCCGCAGCGCCCAACCCCCCGAGGCTCTGTGCGTGACCCACAGCCCCGCAGCACCCAACCCCCCTAGGCTCTGTGCGTGACCCACAGCCCCGCAGCGCCCAACCCCCCTAGGCTCTGTGCGTGACCCACAGCCCCGCAGCGCCCAACCCCCCTAGGCTCTGTGCGTGACCCACAGCCCCGCAGCGCCCAACCCCCCCAGGCTCTGTGCGTGACCCACAGCCCCGCAGCGCCCAACCCCCCTAGGCTCTGTGCGTGACCCACAGCCCCGCAGCGCCCAACCCCCCCAGGCTCTGTGAGTGACCCACAGCCCCGCAGCGCCCAACCCCCCTAGGCTCTGTGCGTGACCCGCAGCGCCCAACCCCCCTAGGCTCTGTGCGTGACCCACAGCCCCGGAGCGCCCAACCCCCCTAGGCTCTGTGCGTGACCCACAGCCCCGCAGCGCCCAACCCCCCTAGGCTCTGTGCGTGACCCACAGCCCCGCAGCGCCCAACCCCCCCAGGCTCTGTGAGTGACCCACAGCCCCGCAGCGCCCAACCCCCCCAGGCTCTGTGAGTGACCCACAGCCCCGCAGCGCCCAACCCCCCCAGGCTCTGTGAGTGACCCACAGCCCCGCAGCGCCCAACCCCCCTAGGCTCTGTGCGTGACCCACAGCCCCGCAGCGCCCAACCCCCCGAGGCTCTGTGCGTGACCCACAGCCCCGGAGCGCCCAACCCCCCTAGGCTCTGTGCGTGACCCACAGCCCCGCAGCGCCCAACCCCCCTAGGCTCTGTGCGTGACCCACAGCCCCGCAGCGCCCAACCCCCCCAGGCTCTGTGAGTGACCCACAGCCCCGCAGCGCCCAACCCCCCCAGGCTCTGTGAGTGACCCACAGCCCCGCAGCGCCCAACCCCCCGAGGCTCTGTGCGTGACCCACAGCCCCGCAGCGCCCAACCCCCCGAGGCTCTGTGCGTGACCCACAGCCCCGCAGCGCCCAACCCCCCCAGGCTCTGTGAGTGACCCACAGCCCCGCAGCGCCCAACCCCCCGAGGCTCTGTGCGTGACCCACAGCCCCGCAGCGCCCAACCCCCCGAGGCTCTGTGCGTGACCCACAGCCCCGCAGCGCCCAACCCCCCTAGGCTCTGTGCGTGACCCACAGCCCCGCAGCGCCCAACCCCCCTAGGCTCTGTGCGTGACCCACAGCCCCGCAGCGCCCAACCCCCCTAGGCTCTGTGCGTGACCCACAGCCCCGCAGCGCCCAACCCCCCCAGGCTCTGTGCGTGACCCACAGCCCCGCAGCGCCCAACCCCCCTAGGCTCTGTGCGTGACCCACAGCCCCGCAGCGCCCAACCCCCCGAGGCTCTGTGCGTGACCCACAGCCCCGCAGCGCCCAACCCCCCCAGGCTCTGTGCGTGACCCACAGCCCCGCAGCGCCCAACCCCCCTAGGCTCTGTGCGTGACCCGCAGCGCCCAACCCCCCTAGGCTCTGTGCGTGACCCACAGCCCCGCAGCGCCCAACCCCCCTAGGCTCTGTGCGTGACCCACAGCCCCGCAGCGCCCAACCCCCCGAGGCTCTGTGCGTGACCCACAGCCCCGGAGCGCCCAACCCCCCTAGGCTCTGTGCGTGACCCACAGCCCCGCAGCGCCCAACCCCCCTAGGCTCTGTGCGTGACCCACAGCCCCGCAGCGCCCAACCCCCCCAGGCTCTGTGCGTGACCCACAGCCCCGCAGCGCCCAACCCCCCGAGGCTCTGTGCGTGACCCACAGCCCCGCAGCGCCCAACCCCCCTAGGCTCTGTGCGTGACCCACAGCCCCGCAGCGCCCAACCCCCCCAGGCTCTGTGAGTGACCCACAGCCCCGCAGCGCCCAACCCCCCCAGGCTCTGTGAGTGACCCACAGCCCCGCAGCGCCCAACCCCCCCAGGCTCTGTGAGTGACCCACAGCCCCGCAGCGCCCAACCCCCCGAGGCTCTGTGCGTGACCCACAGCCCCGCAGCGCCCAACCCCCCCAGGCTCTGTGAGTGACCCACAGCCCCGCAGCGCCCAACCCCCCCAGGCTCTGTGAGTGACCCACAGCCCCGCAGCGCCCAACCCCCCGAGGCTCTGTGCGTGACCCACAGCCCCGCAGCGCCCAACCCCCCCAGGCTCTGTGAGTGACCCACAGCCCCGCAGCGCCCAACCCCCCGAGGCTCTGTGCGTGACCCACAGCCCCGCAGCGCCCAACCCCCCCAGGCTCTGTGAGTGACCCACAGCCCCGCAGCGCCCAACCCCCCCAGGCTCTGTGAGTGACCCACAGCCCCGCAGCGCCCAACCCCCCGAGGCTCTGTGCGTGACCCACAGCCCCGCAGCGCCCAACCCCCCGAGGCTCTGTGCGTGACCCACAGCCCCGCAGCGCCCAACCCCCCGAGGCTCTGTGCGTGACCCACAGCCCCGCAGCGCCCAACCCCCCTAGGCTCTGTGCGTGACCCACAGCCCCGCAGCGCCCAACCCCCCGAGGCTCTGTGAGTGACCCACAGCCCCGCAGCGCCCAACCCCCCGAGGCTCTGTGCGTGACCCACAGCCCCGCAGCGCCCAACCCCCCGAGGCTCTGTGCGTGACCCACAGCCCCGCAGCGCCCAACCCCCCTAGGCTCTGTGCGTGACCCACAGCCCCGCAGCACCCAACCCCCCTAGGCTCTGTGCGTGATCCACAGCCCCGCAGCGCCCAACCCCCCTAGGCTCTGTGCGTGACCCACAGCCCCGCAGCGCCCAACCCCCCTAGGCTCTGTGCGTGACCCACAGCCCCGCAGCGCCCAACCCCCCAAGGCTCTGTGGGTGACCCACAGCCCCAGAGCGCCCAACCCCCCTAGGCTCTGTGAGTGACCCACAGCCCCGCAGCGCCCAACCCCCCTAGGCTCTGTGAGTGACCCACAGCCCTGCAGCACCCAACCCCCCTAGGCTCTGTGAGTGACCCACAGCCCCAGAGCGCCCCACAGCCCTGGAGCGCCCAACCCCCCCAGGCTCTGTGAGTGACCTACAGCCCCAGAGCCTTGCAACCCCCTTAGGCTCTGTGCGTGAACCACAGCCCCGCAGCGCCCAACCCCCCTAGGCTCTGTGCGTGACCCACAGCCCCGCGGCGCCCAACCCCCCCAGGCTCTGTGCGTGACCCACAGCCCCCAACCTCCCTGGGGTCTGATCTGCAAGGGCAACAGCCCCCGGAGCTCCCAGCTCCCCCCACCCGAGCCTCATCTCTACGAGGCATAGCTTTGGGGCTCCCCAACACCCTAGAGTCTGAGCTGTGAGAGCCACAGCCCCCCAGGGCTCCTAACCCCCTTATGGTCTGATCTGCAAGCCTGACCGTCCCAAAGCTCCCAACTCAAAGGGCCTGACAGTCCCAAAGCTCCCAAACCATTTAAGGTCTGATCTGTGAGAGCCACAGCTCCCAACCCCCCTATGGTCTGTAAGGGCTGCTCACAGTACTGCCTCAGAGATCTCCTCTGGCCAGCGAAGGGGGAAAAGGGGCAAAGAGGAGGGGGAATTATTTGAGTTTCAGTACCCAGGAGGACAGGCCAAAGCAAGCAGGCAGGGCGGGGGGCGAGTATCCTCCCCTCCAATAATTGGTTCTGGCAACCATTGTTCCTCCATCTACACAAGGATTTTCCTGCCCTGGCTGGAGAGCTCCCTTGGCAGGTCCACACTCAGCAAACCCTGCAGTAGTGATGGAGGGGGGGGGGGGGGGAGGGTGCTGAACTGGTGGCAGAGGGGCGTACCCTGATGGACGATGACCAAGCCTCCCCCTCTCTCCCACAGAGGCTGGAGCAGAAGTCCCATTTCCTCATTTCTAGGCTAGTTCAGAACTGCAGCAGAAGTGACTGGTTCTGGGCTAGGCTGGGGAATTGCCCTGTGCACCCTTCCCGAAGTGGAGCGGCCAGGGGCAGGATAATGGCTCAGGACCGCAACAAACCTGTGCTACTGGAGCTGCTGACAGCAGCCGGAACGGGGAACTCCCATTGTGCAGACTGCGGGGCACCCGGTAAGAGGAAATGTTCCTATGGTGCAATTAGCCCCAATAGGCTGCCCCACTGCTACCTTTTTCCACTGCCTCAGACCTCCTCCCAATCCCTCCCCACTGGCTGCGAATCCCACCCTGGACCTCCCTGTCCAGGACCCCTTCTCTCCCCAGATTTAACTTTCACTCTGCAGGACACCTCTCCCTCCCTTGCCCATATTCCTACCCCCCAGCTCAGGACTTGTCTCTCTGGCTACAGAGGCACAGCTACAGCAGCTCTAGTGTGGATGGGGTGGGGCGGGGTGAGGGGGTGGCTTACTCAGTCCACAGAGCTCCAGTCTGCCTCTTTGGGACAAGGTTGAGAGCTTCATCTGCAACCCCAGAGCTCTGAGCCCACCTAGGGTCTGATCTGTCCTGCCAAACCAACCCAGCCTGGTGTTTCCAATGATCCTGCTGCCACTTAGTATCAAACTCTTATCCATCTGTGCTACTTAGTTACTTCCTGACAGTGGTCGACTCTTACTTGACAGAGTTCCTGACATCATGCTGAGATCAGCAGCAATAGCCTTTCACTTCTTTTATTAAAAGAATGTGAAAATGAGCAAAGCGCACATCCACGGCTGACACTTAAAGAGACAATGCGCATTTAAATATCTAGTCAATAAAAAAAAATGTGATGGTTTGTGATGGTCCCACTGCCCCTTAGTCACCTTGCCCTTTCTGTGATTTTACAATCACACTTTTTAATTGTTTTAAACATTTTTCTGTCTTCTGCTGCTGTGTGAAAGAACCACACAGATCACAGGGGCAAAGGATTGGGTTTAGAGAGGGACCGAAGAAGCCCAAGGTATGTTAAAGGCTGTCAAAACATGAGGGCTACGTCTACAATGGCAAGATTTTGCGCAAATACTTTTAACGCAAGAGTTTTTGCGTTAAAGTATTTGCTCAAGAGAGCGTCTACACTGGCATGTGCTTTTGTGCAAGAGATGTGCTTTTGCACAAAAGCATCCGTGCCAGTGTAGACGCTCTCTTGTGCAAGAAAGCTCTGATGGCCATTTTAGCCATTGGGCTTTCTTGCGCAAGAAATTCATGTTGCCTGTCTACACTGGCCTCTTGTGCAAGAACACTTGTGCAAGAGGGCTTATTCTTGAGCGGGAGCATCATAGTTCTTGCGCAAGAAGCACTGATTTCCTACATTAGAACGTCAGTGTTCTTGTACAAGTACTCGCAGCCAGTGTAGACAGGTGGCAAGATTTTGCACAAAATCTTGCCAATGTAGACACAGCCAAAGGCTTCATCTACACTGCAGGGTTTTTGTGCAAGAAGCTTTTTGTGGAAGAATTCTTGCGCAAAAACTTCATGAGCAAAAGTGCATCCAGACCTCAAAGCGCATCACAATTCCATGTGCTTTTGCACAAGAGAGCATCCACACTGCATGGACCCTCTTGCGCAAGAAAGTTCTGATGGCCACTCACAGAATGGCCATGAGAGTACCTATGCTTTTTGTGCAAGAGACCCCTGCGGAACGTCTACACTTGCCTTTTTGCACAAGAGCTGTAGTGCAAAAAGGGGTTATTCCTCATGGGGAGAGGAATAACTACCGCAAAAAGCCTTCTCTTCTGCTGATTTTCTTGCGCAAAAGCGCGCTTGAGGTGTGGACACTCTGCCAGTCTTTGCGCAAAAACCTTGTAGTGTAGACATCACCAAAGGGAACACACTTTGTCTCCCTAGTCTCTTTCAGTGATAGTGACCCCTGGTGTGACTTGAAGCAAAGGTCAGTGAAAACAAACCAGATGATGATTTTTAACTTGCTAAATGATGCCCCTTTAAACGAAAGCTTCTGTTTCAGTCCTCAAGCTGGTATTGAATAATAATAGCAATAATAATACTTTATAGAATCATAGAATCCTAGGGTTGGAAGAGACCTCAGGAGTCATCAAGTCCAGCCCCCTGCCCAAAGCAGGACCAATCCCAACTAAACCATCCCAGCCAGAACTTTGTCAAGCCGAGGCTTTATCTTTCTATAGGGCTCTTAATCCTTAGGCCTGGAAGTCTTTTCTAAAGATCAGTAAGCAGCATACTATTTTACAGATGGGAAAATAGAAGGAGAGAAACTAAGTCCAACATTTACTTTATGTGGCCACTATCCAGTGTTTCAGTTTTGGGGCCTTCACTAAAGCTCCTACCGGTCAGATTCATGGAGAAACATAGGTGTGGCGACACTGAGCATCACCACGCCTAACTCTGTGGAGCCTACAGAATCACTGTGTTACAGAGTCACAAAAGCCAGGACTCTGGGCTGCTCCCTGCCTAAACTGGCCAAGGCAACGCATATGTCCTGAGCCTCACCCTCTTAGGGATCTTGATGTGAATCTGGCTTGGAGGGAGGCACCTTCCTCTGCATGAGACTATTAGCTGCAAACCCTGTTAGGCACCTGTGCTGCTTCTGGAAGGAGCCAGAAGTTGCTTCAGTAGCCCAAGGCTGAGGATAGTCACCTGCCTGGGATGTGGGTGAGCCCCCATTTCAAGCCCTCCTCAACCTGAGAGGACAAAGGATTTGATACCCTTCAGGTGAGCACCTAACCACAGGGACAGGGATATTGGATATGGGGCTCCCTTAGATGGCCTGTTGAAGCTGTTCTAAAGGATCGAGAGTGGAAGGATCATGGGGCCAGCCACACAGAGAGGGACTCTGTGGCCTTGTTGGTTGGAACACTCACTAGGACAGAGTCTCAGGGTCCTGTCCAGTCCCCTGACTCCAGTCAATGATTTATCCACAGCAGGACAGACTGAGGGAGCCTCTTGTCAGAATATCTCATAGTCTGATGGCTTGGGCTGTCCCCTGAGATGCATGAGATATTCAAATCCTTTCTCCCTCTTCAAGGGGGACTTGAACCAGGGTTCTCCCTAACCACTGGGCTAACATTTCTGAGGGAGATCTGCCTCTTCTGTTGTATTGTGTCAGCTCACTGATAGGGCCTTGATCAGGTAGGCCAGCTGTGGCATGTGGGCCTCAGAGGTGAGCTAAGTGGAGGAACACCTATCCTCTACTGGCTCATGAAGCACTCTGGGCCTAGCGGTGTGGATGCCTGGTGTGGGCCTGCAGGCACGTGTGGTGTGCAGAGAAATGTGGGTGCATAGGGAACTTTTACTGCAAAAATCCAAGTCCCAAGCAAGTGTAGGCACCTCCAGGGTTTGGCAGTTCCTGTGGCAGAAGGGGCCTGATTCTGGGATTTAGATAGTGAGAGTGGCAGTTAGACACCAAGTCCTATTGTGTTTCTAGCCCTATGTGTCTAAATCACTTCTAGACATTGGACTTGGGCTACTAAGTTAGTTAGAAGTTTCTGACAATTGTACCCCAAGGGCCTAATTTCCAGTGGTACAGCGCATGCACAACTGTGTGCACTTGGCATTAGTGTAACACAAGTGGTCAACCAGGCGGCTCCTGTGCTCCCAGTAACAAGCCCAGCTTTTCCTCTGCTGTTGTCCTGCCCACCTGTACAGGTTTCCTCTCTTGCTTGTCATCCACATTCATTTTTAAACCAGATGTTTGGTAGCAAAAGCAGCAGAACAATGAGACACTTTAATGGCTAGTGAAAGCAGGTGCCATTTAATTGTCTGCAAAGGGGTCAGTCCCACATACACCAGGGTTGGATTTGACGCAACTTCTGATGTAGTTTTGATTAGAAGGTGACACTGCCCTCCTCCCCCCCCACACACACATAGTTGTCCCCTTTCCAGTGGCTTGATATATGCTCTGTTTTTACACTGCTGCCTTTTTTTCCATTTGTGTTTAGATCCCGAGTGGGCCTCTTACAAACTTGGAATATTCATTTGTTTGAATTGCTCTGGAATTCATCGCAACCTTCCTGAAATCAGCAGGGTCAAATCCCTCCACCTTGACTTCTGGGAGAATGATCTAGTAGAGGTACAGATGGAGAAAGCAAAAATTCACATCCAATCCGCTGCAATTCAGCTCATCCTTTTCTGTCCTGTGTTCCAAAATAGCCTGGTCAGATTAACAAAAACCTCACAGAGCCAAATTCATCCTTGCTGATGCTTCTGGGGATGCCTCTGGCCCAAAAAGTCAAATCAAAGCACACTAATAGGTGGTTGTGCCTCTGATATATTACGAAGGACCATTTATATAGCCCCATAAGTGTACATTGTGTTTTATAACAAGTATACAATGATTTTCACATATCTAGTGTCTGTGCATCACAATGCCCTTTTCAAACATGAATTCAGCCTCCCAACTCCCTGTAGGGAGGTATACATATTATTATCCCCATTTGACATCTGGGGGCTGAAGGTACAGTAATTCCTCATTTAACACGGGCCTGCTTAACATGTTTTCACGATAGCACGATTTTTTTTTTAGGGAAGGTTTTTTTTAATTACACAACCGTCTCCGGAATAACACAATTTCCCCAGCCGGCCCATTGCTGGCAGCTGCACGGGGCTTCCCCTGCCTCCCTGCAAAGCGGCGGAGGGTTCGCCCCTCGCCGCGCCATTCCCTGGCAACCCCCCCTTGCCAGACACAGTGCAGGTCCCGGCAGACCCATCACAGGGGCATACTCCCAACCCAATCCCCCTCCCTTCTCCTTCCCTTCCCTTTCCCAAACACCTCCCCTCCCTGCTGTAACCCTGTCCCTTTCCCCCCCCCCCCAACCTTATGTCCCGGTCCCAACAGACACCACTGCTTGAAACGCAACCCCCACCTTTTCCATTATTTTCAATGGGAAAATTGACCCCTCATAACGCGATTTCACTTAACACGATCATTTTCTGAAACATCTCTATAGTGTTAAATGAGGAATTACTGCACAGATATTATAGAGGAATCCTATTCCTCAGTTTCTTCTATCTTGTGTTTTAAATTAATCAGCAAGTCCCAGTTTTCCAGCACTGATAGTATAATGTAGATCAATATACAGGCTGAAATAAAGATCACACACACAAACGGGTGCAAACTGTCATGCCAGGGAGGAGATTATAAATGGCTAGAGACAAACACACTCCGCTGTGGGGAGGCTGGCAAAACATCTGAGCAAAGCACAATCCCGCATTTGATCCTAGTTTCTGTCATTCCATGTTCACCTCAAGGTATTGCTTTTTCTGGTTGCCACTCATCTAACTCATCTTTTGTCTTGCAGTTTATGAGGACTCATGGAAATTTCTGTGCCAAGGCTAAATATGAGGCAAAAGTCCCTCCTTTCTATTACATCCCCGACTCCAAGGACTGCCTGTAAGCTGCTATCTTATAGTGTCACAAACCTTTACAGATCAGGAACTACTGCTTGCCCATACATCTGTTTTCACTACAGATTGCTTCTCCCTAAACCAGGACTTCCTGGTCTGGCAACATCCGTGGTTCTGCCAGATCATGGATGTTCCTGGACCATAGAGCCCTGGGGTCGGGAGCCAAGTGGCAGGAGGGCCAAAAGCTGGGAGCCCTGCTGGCATGGGAGCCCAAAGGGACTGGCAATAACAGGGCCAGAGCTCTGGCAGCCCTCAGCAGCGGGGCGGGGGCCAGTGGCAGGGGGGCAGCCGGGGACGGCAGCAGGGAGGGCCAGTGGCAGGGGACTTCCCCTTGTTTGGCAAACTCCCTCATTCGGGACCACTCAGGTCCCGAGGATGCCACACCAGGGAGGTTCAACCTGTATCAATTTCCAGTAGGATGTTTGTTAATCTGAATGAATGTCAGGTCACGCCGGGCTGCAGAGGAAAGGGCCATTTGTCTGGGCTGTACCTGGTGTGTCATGAAGTGATATTTGGTTTGATCTTCTTGTTTCCAGTAGCACCTTAGCACCTCAGGTGGAGGGCTATAGTTGTAAACTTATTTTCCGTGAGAGGTGCTTTAATGGCTTCAACATTGGGATTTCTGGGGTCTAGAAGCCAAACAGCCACAGGTTCAGTCCCCAAGCATGTCTCTGTACCTGGAAGGTCATTAGACTTATACAGTAGTTCCATGCATTTGTATGAGGGAGATTTAAGTGAGGTAGGGAGCAGTCCTGGAGGTTTTGGGGATACGATTTGGCTCTCATAAGAGAGAGGCCTGGGCCGTGAATTCTAGACCTAGAGCTAAAACTCTGGAGGGTTGGACATGATGTTCCCAGCTTTAGGATTAGGCCTGTGTTCTAAATACTATTAACTCAGCTACTTTGTAACAGTATGACTATGTCTGCATGGGCAGGCCATTGGCTTGGGACCCAGATCTGTGACTTAAGTGGAAAGATTCAGGAGTACAACACGTTGCTGACACACAAGAGAGCCCCAGCCTCTAAGTTGGACACCAGCCATCCAGCTTTAGACTGCAAGGTGCAAGCAGGGAATCTGCTAATTACACAGCATTGAACCCTACCAGGGACAATGGTTTCTGTCTGGGATCTGAATGTTCCCCACATTCCATTTTGCAGCAGCTCTCGGGTGTTTCTAAGAGTCAGGGAAGCTGGGTTAGTTCTGTGGGTGGTTTTCATTTCCTCTCCTGTTCATTACATATATTTCCCCCTCCCTACAAAACCACCCATGTTAATTACTCTGCCCATTAGGGAGCAAGATTCTTCCTCCTGCTTGCATGGAAACTAGCCAAGAAAGTAACAGGAGACTTTTCAGTTGTGAACTTATATGAGTGGGAGTTTAGTTCTGCTGCCAGCAAATAGTCATTCCCACCAGCCTATGTTACCCAGGCAGGCAGCTACTAAACGTTTTGCCCTCTTCTCCAGTCATGTCTCTTTGTTGGCTTCAACTGCTCTCCTAGGAGACACGGGAGTGAGAATGAATTTGCAGCACTCAGAGGCTGTTTCTATGTGTCAGGGGGCATTGGGTGTCCACAGCTGGGAAGGGCTGTGGAATATCAGTGAAAGAAAACAGAAGCCGGCCCGACTAATTGCTATTTCCTCTCTTCAGGGTTTTAAAAGAACAGTGGATCAGAGCTAAATACGAGCGGGAAGAGTTTGTTGCCAGCAGTGTCTGCCATGAAACAGGTTCCTCAGGTGACTGTCTGTGGCGGGTTTTTAGTCCGATGAAGCAAAAGTCCCAAAGAACTGGAATCCCATGTGTGTCAATGAGGCTGGGGGGAGCTGGAGTGACTCTGTTTTCAGTCAGCTGCAAAACCTGCAGCCTGTTTGATCAGTTTGGGTGGGCAGCCAAAATCCTTTCCCCGGGGAGACCCAGCCTCTGAGGGTGGGCATCTAATTAAGGGGGGATGTTCACATTGGACGGCCGGCAAGTAAAAGGGGCATTTTCTTGCTTTAGGTCCAAGATGAGCCCCCAGATGCCTAGTTGGGGGAGGCAGCCTAGACAGTCGGAGCCACTCTGCAGCTGACTCTACAGCCTTGGGCAAGTCGGTGGAGGGTACGACTGCACTGCAGTTCAGCACCCCCGGCCAGCCCAGCTCAGCCAGTTTGGGTTTGTGAGGCTAGGACTGTAAAACTGCAGTGCAGAGACCCCCGTCAGGGAGGAGGGTCTCAGAGCCCGGGCTCTAGCATAAGCCCAAATCTCTGTAACTCAGTTGTACAGCCTAAGTCATCTGAAAGAGGCCAGTGTAACTGCAGTCTAGGCATTCCCTTCGGGCCTGATCTTCACAGGCGCTTAGCCCCTATGATACCATTCATTTCAGCTGGAGTTATGGATGTCAGCCCTGATCATACAGGGGACTGGTTGTTTGGCAGTTGCCCTCATGATGGGAATAGGGAGCCGCACCCTTGGGATTAGAAGGAAGCTCACTCCCCCCTTTCCTTGATCTTGGTCTTCCCAAGGAGGTTGTGGCTTTAGCAGAGCGCAACAGGACACTCACAACCTGTGCTTCCACAGGAGGCTGCCAAACATTCCGGTTGTGTCTCCGCTTGCACTTGCTTGATAAAGCTTTTGTTGTTCACAAGTGTTTAGTCCTCTCCCTTGTGCACAAGGAGGTTTTGCTGCGGCAGGCGGACGTGTGAACGCTGCTTCGTCGGCAGGCATGCTGTCCTGCCAGCAAAGCAAAACCCGCCCACTGGGGGTGGAAGTATTGTGTTGGCAAAAGTGCCGGCAAACAGCATTCACATGCACCGACTTTCAGTGAGAGGGCTGGGTCGACACGGCTGTGTCACTAAAAACTTTCACGTAGACACACCCGAAGTCATCTCCTTTTCCCCCTCTGCGAGGGGTCCAGATTCCCCATGGTTCAGGTGGCGACACAGAAGCCCAGAGCGACTCAGTTCACTGCCTTAGATCCACGTAAGAAGTAACTGGAGTAAGATGTACGCGTCGGGATTCCCAGTCCAGGTTTTGCTCTAACCACTATGCTCCACTGTCTTGTGTTCCTCCTGTAAAAAGGGGATTTTCAGTCCGGCCAGGGGTGTGGAGAGGGCTATGAAGAGAGGACTTTCGAATGGTGGAAGCATGTCATTAGGGTGAGGTAGATTGCTGGGATGTGCTAGGCTCAGCCTGGACTGAGGAACTTGAGCTGACCTGCAGTGTCTCTCAGGATTGGGACCTGGGTGCCAGAGCGAATGAAAGGGGATCATTCTCCTTAGTGTGTGAGATGGAAACGAATGCCTGGATAACCACTTAGACCCTGTGCTGCTGTGACCCTAGTGCTCAGATGCCCTCGCTCTTGGTCCCGTCTGCAGGCAGCCGTGAAGGGTTCCTGTGGAAGCGCGGGCGGGACAGCAGGCGGTTCCTCAAGAGGCGGTTCCTCTTGTCGGCATGGGAGGGCGTGCTGAAGTACTACACCAAAGAGGTGAGGGCCCCCACCGGCCACGGGCAAACCAAACGGTGTCCAATCCATCCAGGACATGATCACTCTCCCCATAGGCTCAGCTGCTGAACAGTTTGCTGCCAGGCCCACCTTTGCATTTGAAGGGAGGTTGGAACCCTGTGCCAGGTAACACCTGGGATGTTTGATACGTCTCTCTTCCTACCTGGGAGCAGCTGGCCCTTTCCTCCATCTCCCTGGCAGCCCCACCCTCCATCTCACTGATGAACCAGGGTGAAGAGACTTGGGCAGTTGAGCCGGAGGAGGAGCCGGGCTTCTTCAGTTGGTGCTCGACAGTCAGTTCTGTGCCCTGCTGGCTTCAGACATTTCAGGAAGCTGGTTTGCAGCTCTCTAAGGGCCCGTCAGTCATCGGGATGTTAACCGGTGAGCATACCAGGAAACAGGAGGCTTGTTGGTAGGCTTCTCGTTTAACCAGCCCTGGCCAGTGAACTCCGGTGGTCAGCCGCACCCAGCTGGAACAGAACCTCACGCTGCAGTGGGCCCAGAAAGCAGGCCCTTGATTAAAACAGTTAACCAGTTAAGTGCTATCATTCAGCTGGTTAGCTACTTAAACCTCCCTAATGGGTGATTTGTCTCCATCGTTCCTGATTGGCTTCCGTCAGGGTCACTGCTGACCCGATGACTTTTTCCATTCCCCAGTCTAGAGGTCCGAAAGCTGTGATTAGCATAAAAGATCTGAACGCCATGTTCCAGACGGAGAAGATCAGAAACCCCCATGGGTTGCAGATCACATACAGCAAAGAAGGTCAGATGAGGAACCTCTTTGTCTATCATGAAAGTGGTAAGGTAAGTGCCCTGATGATTTTGTAATTAATAAGGTAGACACCTGAGCACAGGGTCTGCAAGCCCTGGTCTACATGAGGCAGGTCTTGTGAAAGAACCCCCCCTTATTTTGAAATAATAAGCAGCGCATCCACACTACCATGCCCATTATTTTGAAATAATGTGCTGGTTATTTTGCAGTCTGTACTCCTGCTTTCCTTGGGGAATAACGCTTATATTCGGGGTAGCCGAGTTAGTCTGTACAGGATAAACTTAAAAAACAAAAAAAAACCCAAAACTGATCTAATAGCACTTAATAAACGAACAAAACATGTAGATGGTATCATGAGCTTTCATGGGCACAGCCCACTTCTTCAGATGACTGGAGTTTTGAATTTAGGAAGTGCAGACCCAAAATAAATAGGGGAGAAGACAGAAGGAAAAAAAAGGAAGGGGGCGGGGGCAGGAAACAAGGATTGTCTATTTTGCCTTCCTGTTTTTCACTTTGATTTTTTCATAACCTCTGCTCCTTGTTTCCAGTCCCCCCTTCCTTTTTTTCCCTTCCCCCGTCTCTGCTATTTATTTTGGGTCTGCACAACTTAAACTCATAACTCCGGTCATCTGAAGAAGCAGGCTGTGCCCACGAAAGCTCATGATACCACCTATATGTTTTGTTAGTCTTTAAAGTGCTACCAGACCAGAGGTTTTTTTTTAAGTTTATTTCAAAATAATTATTTTGAAATAGCATTCATGTGACTGCTTCGCTGCTGCTATTTCGAAATAACTCCTCAGAGTCAAACTAATTAGTTTCCTCAGGCTTCAAGTCGAGATAGTGCATCCACAGTAACGGAGCCTGCCTTGAACTAATTTCGAGGCTCT